>NW_025765491.1:0-157100 GCF_003918875.1 Haliotis rubra
AATTTTCTGTAGAATCCTCTTGTACGGTTCAACAGATCACTGACCCTAATATTTGAGTTTTTAAATAAGCATTTAAAATATCCTCATAATATATATAAGTCTCAATTTATCTGATACTAAAAGTTTCTATGAAGCATTTCATATTATAGATTTGGAATGTGTCTGCAAAGCCATATAAATATTCAAAGTTGCAAAGCTTATATATTTTAGAAGCACTCATGTTAGATTTTACAAATAAAACTATAATTGGTTAATATTTGAGTTTTAAATCTTGGGACTTAAAAATACTCTATATGAAAGTCTCCACTATACCAATATCAGTAAGTTTCTCTATGAAGCTTCTTTTCATTATAGGTTTGTAATATGCTCTGGAATTATATATAGATAAAGTGTGTGTATGTTGAAGCACCTATGGTAGATTTATTAACAGAAAATATAATTGGTAAAAGTTTATTATAAAACCAGTAGTCCCTGACTACGTGGACTTGTAATGGTTTATGTAAAACCGTGGTTACCGAGGCTGAATACAAAACAACAAACAACAACAACAAAAAGAAGGAAAAAAGAAAAGAATGGGTGCAAACCAATCAAAACAAATTACAGTAATTGCTTTTAATATATTCATCAAAATGATTTGTGTAATCTCACCGATCAATTGAAAAAGAGTTTTAAATTTTCTAACCAAAACAAATTGGTACATTTCTGTAGAAAGTAAAAGCCGCATAAGGACCCTGAATATTTTATATGGCACATCCATCACGGTTGAAAGGAGGCCATAAATTTGGCACCTATATTTTACCTGTCATTTGAGTTTCTGAATCACTGTCTTTCCACCACCTGCGCTTAAGTTCTCTGTTTCCTTCTTTATCAATGAATTAGCTTTAAGAAGTTGATCAAGCTGTTACCCTGAAATACAATTGCACCCTGATGTTGTACAAATATTCCTTCTACATTTACGACGATAGTTATTGCTGATACCATATATGGGTCTAAAAACGTATTAATGTTTAGGCTTTTGTGAAAGTCATCAGTTATCGCAAACTTAGAAAATACTAAAGCCGTTGCTTTTAAAAGAATGGCTGCTATCAAACATGAGAATGAGCTTGAACGTGGGGAATCTACTACAAATGCAAATTCGTCTTATAAACATTTAGGTTATTTGTCAAGATCCCTGTCAAGGACATCCTATGTAAATAGTGCAGCTTTTTACAAGCGATCTCTTTTAAAGTTTTACTCTAAAATTAGTCCCATTCTCCTCTATGGTTCGGAAATAGTTTATAAAGAAGTTGAAATTCTGCAACAAGTTTGCATGTAAACGATTTCTTAAGTTAAATCCTGAACTTCGAACCATGTTGTCAGAGGAGAATGTGGACGTTATCCAATGTATACTTTTACTTATAAAAGGACTGTTGCTTACTGGTGTAAAATATGCAATATGTCTGATACGAGATTTGTGAAAAATGTTATAAGTTATTAGTTATCCCCGCAACGCGTTTTGTGGTATTAAATGGACTCCGTCCGTGCGTGTAAGGTAAGCGTCCGTCCGTCCGTCCGTGTAACATTTGTCTCTTCCGGAGCAGAACTCTAAACCGTTCAACTATTTCTTCACCAAATGTTAAACATACATAGATCCGGTGGGTGTACTGCGTCTCTTTGGTAGTTTTGGAATTCTGAATACAACATTTTGGCGTTTCCCATGGCAACAAGTCTTCGACTTACCTCTGAAATTCAGTGGTAGTGCTCTTTTGCGGAGCTGAACTGTGTAAAACTGCCTAACTATTTCCCTTCACCTCAAACTTGGCACATAGATAGATTCAGTGGTGTACTGGCGGCCTTCTCGGTAGTTTTGGAATTCTGAATAAAACATTTTATGCTTTTCCATGTATACAAGTTTGACATAGACAGAAATTGTTGATAGTGCCATTTCTGAGCAGAACTTTAAAAACCTTTCAATATTCTCCTTCCACTTTCTATATACACATCTCCAAATATTTGACATAATCATAACTCGTAGACATAATCATGCAGAGTATCTTTGCCATTGGTGGGGATATTGATGACTTTGTCTCTCTTTGTTCTAGATTGTATCAAGGGAAGCAACTGGCCAAGCAAACATATTCTACATGTATGGGATTTGGCTATCCTTTGGGAGGAAACACTGTGTAGTTGGTGTTGAAATTTACGTCGGTGTTTGTATACAGACTTAAAGCAACTTATGAAAGATTTGGCATGCATTCCCTCGATAGCAGCACCAACATTCAACAATGGCATTTCGTTTAAATCATCTTTGGCTTCAGAACTGTATATCAAAGAACTTCACTATTTCAAACTAAGGCTGCCACTAATTTAGATGTTTTTCACACCGGCTTCGGAATTGAAGTTGGCAGATATGCTAATGAAACTTGGTTGATAGATTTATGTCTTGTATGCAAAGAACGATATGTTACGAATACCACTTTTATTATTATATAATGTATACCAACATCTAAGGTTTTACTTTACAAAGAAATATTATTTGAATCCTACTGTCCATAAATTTAACATGTTAATGCCAGAGATAAATCCAGAAACTTTACAAAATCTAGCAGTGTGTATATATATAAAGTTATGCGTCTTAGATTACTTGTACACATTGTAACATAACATAACATATATTGCTTTATTGTATACACCTCACCATAGCCACCAAATGTAGAAGGCCTGTGGCTCCCAATACAAGAAATAAAGATTGATTAGTGAAAAATTAAATAATTTTCATCATCAATTTATAAGCCTGGAATTTTAGAAATATGAAAATCGACAAGAAATGGAAGATTATAATGAAGTGTTTTTACATGATACACACCGCTCTCGAGAAATCATGCACGGCATGATAACATACATTACCAGTAACTGAAGCATTTGCCTGAAACATGTCTTTGACACTTTTCAAAATACTTCACCATTTGATTTCTCAGAGAGATTTCTCTTCATACTGTCATCCCCATACTGATATAAAAGCTGGGCCGGGACCACAGACCCTTCAATTAGGGTACCATCCTATATCGTTAACTCGGTTACGTTTGTGAACCATGGATCGAATGGTAAAAACAATAAATTATTAGTTTGGTATTTGGAAACCACTAATCTTATAATGACATTAAATGGGAGCCTGAAACCGAAGTACTATCGATCATTTAGTACGGTTACAATCCCATGTTAAGAATGCTATTGTAAATAAACAACACGTGGCAATTAAATCTTCTTCGATCTAAGCATACGATTCTACATGGAAGCACTGCATTTTGAAGGATATACATGATTTCGGTTTGAGAGAACGTAAGCCACTCCCCATTTTATCTCTACCAAGTTTTACTAGGCTGAGGGCAAGTTTAACTGAGTAAGTCCAACCCGTCTGACCATTACAATCAGGATCAGGGTGTCCCACAAGGCAATATTTTGTCCGTTATATTTGTTAGTATTAAAATAAATAGTCTTTTTAAAGGTTTTTAATAATTCAGTTGATGGATTCCTTGTGAGTAATTAGGCTCCTTGCCTCTAGGCAGGAGACCTATTGTAATCGTTCGGATTATTATTATGTTTTGCCACATTAAAGATGAAAATGCAGAGAGGGTTCGGGTGATACCAACAGTCAGGCTTGGTAAGGCTCATCATCCGCTCAGGGCCCTTTGCCCCCCCCACACGCAGCCCAGACAGCGAATTGGATCTCTCCCAGGAAACACTGCCTAGTCGAACCCACCAAGAACTTTCCGGAAAAGAAGTTCTGCTAACACCGGCAGCCTCTGCAGTACCCAGATTGTCAGGCACAGCTCCCGGTGGAGAACTCCAGGCACTCTCCTGATCTGCGCCATATCAGAGGTACCAAAACCGCGCGCCCAGAACACGTGGAGCCTGACGACAGTGTACTAATGCTATTATCGTACAAGCGAGGTCTGCATATTTATCATGCTCCTGAATCTTGCCAATCACATTGCTGTCAAAAAGGACAGAATATTCACGGTATAAATAAATTCATCGCTTTTTCGCAAGGACAAGATCAGGTTTGTTGGCTGAATGTTTCTGAGGCTGTGTATAGGCCTATTCACAGAAGTTTAAAAGCATCATTTTCCATGATGCCCTGACAGGGTCGTACCGTGGATGGACTCGAGTCAGCCACAGGCATGGCGAGACGGTAATAAAGCGCCATGGAGCCATGTATCATGTCTTTAAGATATGCTGTTTGTGCTAAGGAAGTGCATCCACTGACAAGGTGTAGGACAATCTCAGGACTTCATTGCACAAAAAGTGCAAGTAGGATAGATAAAGCCCGTCATTCCAGAACACTAATTGTTTTGACTGTAGACCCAAGAACAACTGAGATACAGCCTTTAAGAGGAACTATTTCTTTTCTCCAGAACTTCTAAAGGGTACATCACCTCCTCAAATACAACCACCACCAATCCTCAAACCAACGGTCCGATTTCGACCAAAATGTACCCGTACAAGTGGGCTATTAGTGTCGATTATAACTAATGATTGCAGTAATGTATCTCCAAAGACCAGCAGTGAAAATCATTCATATTAACTAAAACTATTACAACGTTCTATCAAATATGACACACAGACGATATAGGCTAGATAGAACTGAAGCCGAGGAGCCCCATCGTTGCTTGCAACTATATTTTTAATGCTTACCATGTTGTAAAACATATATGAAATGAGGCAAAGCCACAACTTGGCTCAATATATGGTTAATTGAAAACGGTTTCAAATTTTCTAAATCAAAACAAATTGAATACATTTCAGAAAATATAAAACCGCATAAGGACCCTGGAACTGTTAAATGGCACACCCATCAAGGCTGCAAAGGAGGCCATAACAGACCTATTTTTTCTTTCACTTTCTACCACATTAAATAATTGTAAAATAAATAAGAGAAGGCACTTGACTTGTTAAAGCTTCTATTCAAAGAGGGAATCAAGCTACCCTCCCTAAACTTATATCAATATTAATACCAGTGTATACCTTTGGTGACTCCCTCCTCTTGCTATTAAAATCTATCTTGCAAACATCCACTTTTAATTGGAAATAATCGAATAATATAATGATCTTGCTACTGGCCAGTGACATCGTCCTCTGTTGGTTACTGCCACGTTGGCATTTCTGGTAACACAAGGCTGATCTTGTTGCCAGTTGGAGACTCAACAAATCTGTGATAATTCACTTTATTTCGTACTCTGATTGTTGGAAGCCGACATTAGATCTTATATCCGTGATCTAATGCAGAAGAAGTGGGACATTCAAGTAGGTATCAATATATTAATGAAATAAAACCTACTTGGGCCGTCAGTCCAGATTTTGAAAAGGTCACTATGCATTGGCAATACTAGATACACTATGAGTATTTGTTGAAAGGTGAAGATACTTTTGTATCCCTTTGTATGATGAATACCGCCATGTCCTGCTTGACTGTATTGATTTTTTCCATCACATGGGATAAATATTTCAGAGTCAAACGTTATGGATCCATTTAACAAAAGTTTATCCCGAGGTTCTTGGAGAGGCATATATAAGTTATATTCAAGCATAAAACAACAAAATATTAGCAACATGAAGTTAGAAACGGATTGGGGATTCGAATCCCGAATCTGAATATTTTTTTCACATTCGGGATTTGAATCCCGAATCTGAATATTTTTTTCATATTCAGGATTCGAATCTCGAATCTGAATATTTTTTTCACATTTGGGATTCAAACTCCGAATCTGGATTTTTTTTCACATTCAGTTTTTTTCTTTTGCAGCATTCGGCACTCCCATTGGGTATTCGGTATTTGGTATTTGAACATTTCATTAACACATTTGGAGAGTGTGTGAGTGAGTGAGTTTAGTTTTACGCCGCACCCAGCAATATTCCAGCTATATGGCGGCGGTTGGTAATAATCGAGTCTGGATCATACAATCCAGTGACCAACCGCATGAGCATCGATCTGCGCAATTGGGAACCAATGACACGTGTCAATTCAAGTTTAGCGAGCCTCGACCAACCGATCCCGTTAGTCGCCTCTACCAACAAGCATGAATTACCGAAGGCCTATTCTAACCCGCACCTTCACGGGTATTAAATGGCACACTTGAATCTTCGAACTTCACTGGTCCTTGTAACTATACTTCTTTGCACCTTCACTTGTCAAAATTGGAAATCGAATTCCCTAATATTGTACATGTAAGGAAAATAAAACCTCAAAACGTTATTTCTTCATTCAGCAAAACGTCCAATAAGTCACCCATCCTACATTATAGAACCAGTCACAGGAACCAAATGAATGAGTGCATGATGAATGAACGAATGGATGAAGTTTGATATTTATCCAACTACCCATAATATTTTAAATACGGGTTTGTGGAGACTAATGTATGTTTGAAAAAACACATTTTATCACTAAAAGTGAAGCGGAGACATGTGAAGCGACTGCACCATCAGTGAGGTTGTGTGGTGTAATGAAACCTGCAAACTACGATGCGAACTAAGATAATGTTGTATACTATCCAAAGAATGGTTAGCTACAACGAAAATGGATACTGAGTAGCATTATTCAGACAGATGAACAATCCATCTGTTGTCTCAACTCAATTTATGAATATTTCAATATAAACGCACAAACCAGAAGTTGTCATCCATAATAGTTGTATTTTTCATTTGTTGATCTCACCAACTTCTAGAATGTCGATCAAACAATTAATATCTCATATTGTAATTACGATGTATATTGAAACAGGACGTTTTTCTAACCCCCTACTACTATTCACCTGTCCCTTTGCGGGAAAGGTCGAAAATGAAATACATTTCTTGTGTGAATGTGACTTTATTATGATCTTACATATGACTTATTTACCTCTCTCTCAGTTTGTATAATGTACCCATGAATGATATATATAATTTATTCATTAATGTAAAGACTCGTCAAAGTTTGAATTTAATATATTGTTTGCTAATACAATATCCAAAATGTTTCATAGGTCTAACTTACATACAATTGGGTAATTCATAATATTTTATTAGTATTTTTTATGTTTTAATGCATGTGCTGATATGTATATGTTTCCATGCAAGTTTGTGTATGTATGTATGCATAGTATATATATATATGGCATATATATGTATGTATGTGTGCATATATATGATTGTATATATGATATATATATATATATATATATATATGTGTGTGTGTATACACACACACACACACAATTTACATTACCACTTGAAATGTTAATGCAGTTTGCTGCATACACATACCTAACCACAACATAATTTGAATAGAGTATTCTGCAAAAACAATCAGCCTCTAATCTCATGCACACAAGAGTAAAGATATAGAAAAGTTGTTACTATTGAACGGCAATTGCAGTTGTGTTTAAATAAAATAAATAAATGGTGTCTTGAAAACGGCTTTAAATTTTCCAAGTCCAAAACTAATATTTTGTTCACACTTTTGTAGAAAATATAAGCCGCATAAAGATCCAGAACTATCTTTAAAATGGCACTCCCATCAAAGTTGTTAAGGAGGCCAAATTCTTGGTCTAATTTTCGACTCCCATTTAACTTTTTTTTGCCACATATTAAATCACTTAAAGCCAAATGCCTGAAGGCACTCGATTTGTTGAAAGTTGTTTCAACTCAAAGTGGGAGGGGACTGCTACCCACCTCCACCTAGTATCGATCATTGGTCTGCTCGAAACTTGATTATGGCTCCATCGTATATGGTGGAGCTGCAAAAGCAACTCTACAACTTTTCTAGATTCTTGTCCACCATCAAGGCCTCGGAGACTTTGTCTTGGGTCCTTTCGAACTTCTCCTGTTGATAGTCTCTACGTCGAGTGTAGATTTTGAGCCATCTCTTGCACAACGCCGTATAAAATTATCTTTACAATATATTACTAAACCATATTCTAATGAGTCTAACCCTGTATATAATCTAACTGTGTCTTTCATCCCTCTGGCGAGGATTTTATACACCAAAAACCCTTTCTCTTGTTCCGCCTCTTGGGGCACAGAATTGCTTTCATTCCTGTCTGCTGCCGGCATTGAGCTGGAAAATATAGCTCCTTCCCGTCTTCTTTCTTCCTCGTCCTTGGCAACTGGTAAGGCCTGAAGTTGACCTTAACTCTGACAAAAGTTTAAGAAATCGGAAACTAATGAATTACAATATAAACAAGAATATATTCAACTAAAAACTAAAATATAATACACATACAAATCCTTATTTACAGATGGGTCCAAAGACGGTGGCAAGTGTCATGTGCCACTGTCATTGATCCCGAACAATATCTTCTAGAATACCAGATAACAGCTCCATTTTTACAGCAGAAGCCAACGCCATATTAACGGCTCTTAAATATATCCAACGACATCCTAAACATAAATAGTACATAATCTTTCTAATCTTTCAGCCTTCAGGCTATTAAAAATATTTCTGCAAACATCCACTTTTATTAGAAATTATTGAATTGTACAATCAACTTGCCACTGGCCAATGCGACATCGTCTTTTTGTTGGTTACACAGTCACGTTGGCGTTTCTGGGAACACAATGGCCGATCTTGTTGCTAAGCAGCAGCCCTCAACAAATCTGTGACACCACTTCTTATCCCATACTCTGATTATAAAGCCAGCATTAGAACATACATCCGCGATCTAATGCAGAAGAAGTGGGACACCCAAGTGGGGTATTAATAAAATTACTATGCATTAAAACCCTACATTGGTTACACCTACTTGGGTTGTCAGTCCAGATTTGAAGAGGTCATTATATGACGATGTCGCATTGGCCACACTAGATATACTCACGAATATTTACTAAAAGGCGAAGATCCTCCGCTTTTGCATCCCTTTGTGATGAAGAATCACAGTCAAGCATGTCCTGCTTTGACTGTGTTGAATATTCCATCACAAAGGATAAGTATTTTCATGTCAAAACATTGAAGGATCTTTTTATAATGTTAATTATCATTTAATAGTTGAATTTTTAAAAGAATTAGATTTGTTGACTGATCTGTAAATAGGTAAATATTTTATTGTTGGTAGTTTATATTAGTAACTGAGATTGTTAGTGGCTGTACCCTCAAAGGAGTTGACGTGGCGTAAAATTATTGTCCTCCTGAGAGGGTACGTAAGTCCCAAAACTTTCAAAGTCAATTTTAAACTCTGCCAGGATTTTAAACGTAGCATTTTTGTCATTTTAATTGTGGCTAACATTTCTTACACCGCAATCGCCAGCAGCTGAAGGGATGGTAAAACCAACTAGGGTCCATGCAGGTAGCCAAGGTACTGTAAGTCCCCATGGTCCCTAGTTTGCGTGATCTACCTTCTGGTGTTGGCGATCTCTAGCTTGTTTTTATATTGTATTGTCCAGATACAGTTGTTTTACCGCTGCCGACATCTATAAGGTTTTCCAACTCTCATTTCTAATTTCTTTTATTGTATAAACAGTTTTAACGATGGCTTTGAAAATTGCCGATGACGTTTAATAATAACTCTCCACCACCACCAGAAAAGCTTGTTTTACAGAGGCTTACCTTCGACTAACCTGATGTGAAAGTTTTCCTGTCAACTTATCTATGGAGGACAAGCGCAGACTGAGTGCAAGCTATTAGACGAGTTGGCCTAACTTGAATGTTAGCTTGGCCAGTCAGTTGGTTCCCATGGCTTGGCTTGTTAAGGCTTGAAAGACACAGTCCCATATTGTAACTGTCCTGTTGATAAAATGAACATTATTAATATCATCGAAAATAATGAACCTGATGCACAATTTATCTGCAACACATACATGCAGGGAAAGCTTCAGGACCTTCGACTATCCCCGACGGAGAACGCCTGCGCCAAGGGTAGATAAGTTTGAAGAGTGACGGTGCAAAGACTACATTTACATAGCCGCCAGTCCCGAATACAAAAATGTAGAAGGTATGTATAATAATGGTCAAATACCAAATACCGAATGCCCAATACCGAGTGTCGAAATGTGCAAAATACCGTATATGGAAAGAAATCAGATTAAGGATTTGAACTCCGAATCTGAAAAAAAATATTCAGATTCGATTCAAACAGGTTCAATGTACTCGAACCTGAAAATCTGAAAAATATTTAGATTCGAGATTCAAACCCTGAATGTTGAGTAACCCAGCTATACAACGTGCACCTAGTACATTAGAAGGGGGTGAAATATAAGAGTTCAAATCCCAAATGCCGAGTGTCGAATGTGCAAAAATACCGAAAAATGAACAAAGAAATCAGATTCCAATCCCCAATCCTGAATCTGAAAAATAATCAGATTCGGGATTCGAATCCGAAATGTGAAAAAAAAATTCAGATTCGGGATTCAAATCCCGAATGTTGAGAAAACTCCAATTTGAGGTTCAAATATCGGAAACTGTAGTTTGGTTGTTTATGTTTTTAAGTTACCCAGCTATTCAACGTGCACCTAGTACAGTAGATTGGGGAGGATGAAATGTATGAGTTCAAATACCGAATGCCGAGTGTCGAATGTGCAAAATTACTGAATATGAAAAACAAAATCAGATCGCGGATCTGGATCCCGAATCTTAAAAAAATATTCAGATTCGGGGATTCGAATCCCCTCAATCCGTTTCTTACTACACCTCATGTTCACTCACACCATCAAAAATATTCAGATTCGATTCGAATCCTGAATATGACAAAATATTCAGATTTGGGATTCGAATCCCAAATGTGAAAAAATATTCAGATTCGGGATTCCAACTCCCCAATCCGTTTCTAACTTTTATGTTCCTGTCAAAATATTCAGATTCGGGATTCGAATCCTGAATATGAAAAATATTCAGATCTGGATCTGAATCCCAAATGTGAATCCTGAAAAAAATATTCAGATTTGGAATTCTGAATCCTCAACTCCCCAATCCCCAACCCCCAATCCGTTTCTAACTTCATGTTCCCCTTAAAAATATTATGGGTGTCAACTTCTTTTTATTGTATACACAACGTTTCTGGGCTATTCCTTGCCCTTCGTCAGGTGAATACCAACTAACAGTTATACAGGATATATATACCAGTAATGTACATGAAGCCAGAGTGATGTTACATGTATATACAATAAATAGCGGATTATAAGATGAAAGAGAATAAAACATATACCAAAGCAGATGTGGTGTTACAGAGGATTAAGGCGGGTAAGGATAGAAGCCAGTAAGTTATCCGTTAGTTACCACTCTAGTCTCACCCGACGAAGGGGCAAGGAATACAGCTCCAGAAACGTTGCGTATACAATAAAAAATAGCCGACACTCCATAATACTTTCATCTGCCACCAACGCTTCATCCCTCATTTAGTTGTCGGCTCTTTTATCGGAACTTCTAATTTAATTCATACATTTGAATCTCCATTGTAATTAATAAACGAATTTTAATTTGTTGTGAAGGAATAATATACCGACTGAGCGACAATGGCCTGAAAGGTGGTTCATGCCGCAAATTATTGAACCACCGAGATGTAACCTTATCATCTTTCAGGTGTTTGTTTTGTTGTTTGCTTCACAGAGCCATTGCATTACCTTTGTTTGTATTATCATTCAGTTTTACTCACGATCTGCGACACGTAGTTTTATCGTCCATCGTCGACAGTTTTACCTGTGTCGTTTTCATCTTTATTGATAATATTTTCGCCACATGATACGAGTTTGATTTATTAACTGTTCTCATCAATATCAATACCGTTTAACATTGGTAACCGTGTTTGTTCAAGCGTAAACGATAAAGTCGTAAGGATCAATGCAACATTGTTGCTCAGTGCTGGTGCTATCAGAAATTAACACATTGTGAATACTGATACCAGATATTTGGATTGTCCATAGCATACAGATGCTTCGTTTTGAGTTGCAGTTGATTTTCCAATCAATCAATACTCGTATCATCAGAGGATCATTGACGTTATTAGATCTCGATTGTTCATTGAAATCATATATATGCAGGATATATTGTACCATCGGTTCGCCGACAAGCATGCATAAGCATTAAATATGCAGGAAGCCAGAATACGCTTTCGAATTTGGTCCGTTTGACGTTAGAAACATGACGGTTTTAGGCACATTTGATCTCGCAGAACATGCTCCTAATATGAAATCTTTACATAGTGAACAAACTCTTGCATGTTTATCAGATTTTGGTTTTCATCGCTCCGCAACGCCATCATCACTTTTGCATCACAACAATATACTCAGCCAGAGTTATTAAAGTTAATCACCTTATTCAAAACTATCGGGAAAGTTTATCTGAAGCCGCAAATAGTACCTCCCGGGTTATTAACAGGGCGAACTTAAACCATCAAAGTTTAAACCGATGATCTAAATACAATGTCATTTGGTAGGGTGTAGATATAGAACTGGTGATGACGATGGATTTCGAATTGCTGGTCGTAACAGTTCATTCAGAAGTTTTCGTCCACGCACAGCTTGCAGATGTCGCAGTTAACACGCAATGACATAAGCACATCTGCAAACGAAAAGTGTCAAGCAAAATATAATATATTATCCAAAATTTTATTACCTTCCATAAAAACATCAATGTCAACATATGCATCGGTGCTGATAACATGGTTATTATCGTCAGTAATGGCAGTACCTGGCTTCCGAAAATGTATATTTTGATTTACTTCACAAGCGATAAAGCAAAAGAGTCGAATAATAATTAAAGTTGAGCATTCAAAAGCGCCCGCATTGTTTAAGAGCCATGTCAACATGTTGCCGTTACCGAACACGCCATTGAAAGAATGTACGCTGAGATATTGTGCCCGAATTAAAACGGTTATTGGTCATTACAAAGTTGTTACAAACTCAAACAGGCATAACAGTCTTCGCGCAGGCAGAACATTTAAGTCGAAGATGTACTGGCACATTGCGTGACGTATTTCATTGGTGCCAATAAAGCCGTGGGTGCTCGATATCTGGTTAAACGGAAAATGAACAGGTTGAGAGTGACTGAGCTGGTGTCGTTATTATTAGCTCAACGTTCCCGTTGGCTCCGTAACATTTCCTCTTTCTAAATGATGCAAAATCAAGGTATCAAAGTTCAGCTTCAGGACGAAAGAGCGTGAAATATGAACATTTTCGGCCGTCAGATTTCTGGTTATGCGTTTCTTTACATAATATTTTTTGCAGCTCATTATGACAAGCATGATTGCTGCATATGGCTCGAGCGGAAGAACTTGAAATCAGCCACACGGCATGATACGGTGTTTTGTTTTACTGAATAAAAATAAGCAAAACTTCGGTCTCACCAGCTCAAATCAATAATGCAGCCCGCGAACACCGGGTCAGCAACAATTCTGGCTTCACTGTGGTCGGGTCGATACGAGAACAGTCAATGGGGTATTGACATCGAGTGTAGTCAAGGGTTCGGCCTCGCCGCTATCTCCTGAAATATTGCAGAGGAGTTACGATGACTTTCACTTCCGTTCTGTTACGGTTTTGCAATAAACCGTACCGGTGATGTCACCGATACCGATAAAAGGATACGGTTTCATTGTACCAAAATATACCACGCTGACAGTATTGCTCAGCTCACGCATTACATTGCTGGCAAATTATTGTTAACTCAATTGCAGTATTTGAACAAGCAACAGGTTACTTTGAGCGCAATGCTTTGCCTCAATCAAACACGTCAACAAAGATCATCACATCAATATCCGAGCATGATATTATGACGTTCGTTCATCAGAAATCAATAATTCTTTCGAACATGGAATCCCGGCACAGAAAGAAAGACAGCGAGGACGAGTATATGGTTAGGGTCATGATCAGTCGTTGAATATTGTAAAGTCGGTCAAACGTCAGTTTCAATCAGTATGGAAAGCGTATCCAAACACAACAAACATATCTTTACAAGTTTTGAAGGAACGCGCAAAGCTTCAGAAATGCTTCAGACAGTCAGTACCATGGGGAACATCATATCCATTACCATTCGAAATGCCTGCGACAGCGTTACGTAGCCGTACCAGATGGTCATAATGCTTCAGCATACCGTTATTACTGATCGATTGTTCGACTTTGATGAAAGAGTCATCAGCAACCGAAGAGCCGTAACCGAAGAATCATGTTCAGAATAACGGTCCGTCTTCGATAACAACAATAATCAGCGAATGCGGACGATGAAACCACGTTTAACATAAAAACCGTAAACACCGGGAGAATATATCAAACCAGACCCGCTTATGTTATTAGCAGATCTGTTCATGATTATCGAAAACAGCCAGTTACGACATACGCACCGCCATCGAAAAGCAGTCGATATTATCATCGACGAAGAGTTCAGCCTGGCGATCTTCGACCGTACACGATATCGGTTCGACTGCCGATGCAAAAGATCCCGTATAACCGATATTTGCAACTCAACGCCGTCATTGCATATCAGTAGACACTTCGGGTGCGCCATGTAGACTTTAGCAATTAAAAATGCAATTCATTATGAGTGAGATTCAACCATTTAGTGATCTTTAATAGACAAATCACCGAACGATGTCACCAAAATTAATCCATTGATCTTTATTTCGCAGAAATTCATCACGTAACGTCGCCTTTTCGAAAGCCAGCCATAGAATTCCATGAAAGCCGTCATGATAGTGGCTGTCGACAGCGTCAATTTCATGACAATAAAGTTTGCTCAATTTCCGTTGCAAAGAAGGTTGCTGATTTATATGCTTGAACGTACCATCATTGGTAATTTCAGTGCACGAAAATGTTTAATCGATAAACATAGTCTTCAAAACAGTTCGAATATTTGATTGATCATCATACTTCATTTAAATGATTAGTTATTGTCGCACGTACAACGGTGAAGTTGATGCCCGACATAGGTAAACTTTGGAAATCTGAGATATAACGCCAGATGAAGTTAAAACCAACCTGGTAGACAGTAGTGATCAACTATAAATTACCTGGCATAGAAGTTGATAGGTAACTATTGACTAACGGAAAAGTAAACGCGATACGATACCTAAATGCATCAAAGTTATTTGAAAAGTTGAGTAAAACGGTCCATCTGGTTGTTTCGATCGATCGAAGGTTCACACACCTGAAAAGAAGAACGGTTGTTAGTTTGCCTTCGAATGCCGTGGAAAATCAGCAGTACGCGCCAGATGTGCGAAAATCAAGGTATTCGCGCTGTGATATATTGGAGATCGAATCGCTTCAAAATGAAGGTCAAGACGATTTGTCCATCGTCCGTCTCCGCGATATGCTTCAACGATAATGGGAACATTACCCGGAATGTCCACGAGCGACGTTATCAAATCACATTGATCGTCTCGATTTATCGAACATTACGTCAGTTCGCGAATTTTGCCATTATATTCAACGTCAGTTTTATCCAAAGTCACGGTACAGATCACGTTGATTAGATCGTTTTTTGTTCACCGATCAGCGAGATTATCTGACAAAGCTCGGTATCGTATGGCGCGGCAGCGACGGCGTATATAAGGTGACGCGTGTTACCAACGTCGACAAAGTCTGGTGCTCCTACAGTTTTATGACGTTTACCGTCGCGATCATCGATGCCCCATCAATTGTATCGTCGGTGATGGCGGAAGATCATTGGTTTTGATTGAAAATTTCAGAAGCTGAGGAGATGAAGATATATCGTAATATGATGTTCATGACATATCAACCGGGTATCATCTTCCCCGGCGCTCGCTTCCGACCTCGTTGTCGGTTACGTTGACGCTCATATCAGTCCACGATGCTGGGCGGAATTGTGACAAGTTTCAGTTCGACTTTCGCTTTCGCCAAACGTTAAGTCGTTCACAGTCGTTAAAACAAAATTATCAACGCCATCATGGACAATATCGACGATACGAATTGTAAATCGACACTCGATCACAGGCGTAAACATGGCGCCCAGCGTCAACACAGAGACGATATGTCTCGTCAACAGATCGAAAGGATCATGATCAACACAATCAAATCATTTTCTCAATATCGTACCGAATAAACAATGGTCGCACAGTTGGTTTTATCTGTAGAAGAAACCGCTCTGGCGTGCATTATATTTTATATGCCGAAGATAGTTTATTACAGCACACCGCTCGCACATGATCACCCCGTGAACAAAGTTTTCCCGACAGCCGCTATCAACACTAATTGCGTTGAAAACATGAAGTTACCTATCAGCAATGATTGTTGCCGTAATATGGGGATGGATATGTTCTCCCGTACAGCTGTCTACCGCGAGCAGTAAACGTCTCGTCATCATCGATTATTTCGATTTACAAAACCCACGATGTTCGAAATCGTTCAACGAACAATGGCGATCTCGCGAAGATTTAACGTCGTTATCGGTTATCGCGAGGATATCCAGAAAACACAGCGAAATATCACCTTTATCGATATTGTTATGATTGGTAATTATATCAAATGAACAGCAATAATAGCTCATTGTTATCATTTATCGTACTTGTCGACCATAGTTAATACGTACGTTGCAACGAAAGTTCTCTGTTCAAACGGTGAATAAACCTTAAAATATCAGCCATAAATATTACAAACGAAACTGTCAACAGTCATTGGCAGTCACCACAGTCTTCGACAGCGGTGGACGAACGTTCATCGCAGCCGAAGAGCCTGCGTACAAAGACATTACGTTCAGAACACACTTTCACAGATCTGTTCAAAATATCGCTCATATTTGGGGTCACCATCTCAAGCCACCGAATGCCGAATATTTACTAAGATTGACCACGACCGGTTATCGCATCGCTGATATAATACCTGCCGAACATTATATGTATTGATTTACCAATGCCAATACCTGGGGAACAGTTGCACTGCTGCTTCCAGTACATTGTATTGCTCTTCGATTGTGTCACCATCGTAGTTTGAATTATTCGTGAGCGAATCTGAAGTACTAACCATATCGTCAGCTTTACTCTTCCTACTATTCGCGAATGCTTCGTCTTTCATGTTGCTTTCGTCACAGTCGACGCCAAAGATAACTCAACACCATAAATGCCTTTCATAAGTTCGTTTCAGTATCATTTCGATTTCATTGAAATCAGCAGCCGTTATTCGATGATTTGAGGTCAATCAACGACTCCGTTTTCAGCAGTCCTTTCGGTCAGACCGGGGCCTGCGTTATCGGGGACTGCTCAATACCCGGATAATATTCAGCAGTTCGGCGCTGCGGTCAAATCACTGAAAGGTATTCACTCTTTAAAGAAATTCTTCCCGCTTCAGAATGACGTCTCGCACCATGACCGATGTAAAGTTTGATTTGTTTGTGAAATCGGTCTCCGGAATCATTCATCCCCGTCGGTACATCCGGATACAAATGTTTGCGATGGCGTTTTCCACAGAAAGATACAGTCACTTCACTCCAGCCTGGATCGGGCGTTTCAATGACATGTTGATGAGCATTATCGTTTCTTTGCTTTCAACTTCATACCCAAATAAATAATATTCATGATGCCGCTGCTGTACCGCATGCCGCCCGCTGAAGCGTTATTTCAGCACCGTTGTTTGAAGCTGTATGACGGCGCATCAATGCCACAGCGTGCCACCGCGATGACTCTACTGGCGAATACGTTTCGTTCTTTCATCATCTTCCCGACAGCTGTGATGCAGGTATGATGGAAGGCCTTCAATTGAAGCCTTCTTTCAGCTTCACAGAATGACAGCCTGACAGCGATGATAAAAACGAACATTTCCCGTGGGTCACGATATTGGCAATTTTTCCTACTTCACGCCATTAAAACAACGCGGCCGAACGTTGCGGGAATCGACGTGCCCCGCGCCGGAAGTTATTTATCATGCTCGTATTTGGTCGTTGTATTTTCATGTTTCTACCATGATCATGCATCGTTCATAGATGACAGTGGTTATGGTTGTCGAGCCAAAAGAGAACAGTGGTATGCCAGCAAACACAAGTCGAGCCGTTATAATACGCAGTAACAGGTATTGCATGCCATGGCGTCACGTTATAACAGCTGCGTAATATTGCATGCCAGCAGCGCCAAGCCTATTGCATTGCACGCCGGAGCAAGCTCGCCGATTCAAAGTTGGTATCAAAGCCGTAGCAAATACAGCTAATAGCCTCAAATCAGCCACGATGATACGCGCGCTTCCGGAATCGCGGCTTGGCGGCAATAAATGTCAGGAAGCCTTCAGCCGCCAGGTTTAAAGTTGGCCCAGCCGCTCGGTCGTTTCCTTAACAAACCACCGATTTAGCAGTTGTGTCGTTTTGAATGACTAACATTTTCACCGAACCAAACCAGCCTTAATGACTGTCGCGACGTTCGATGCAGGTTTTATTACGTTTATTCTGACATACCTTTTGTCGTTACACATGGCCGAATATACGATGACGTTGTCATCCACCATCATCACCGAAGATATTCGTAAGTCAAGATATTTTCATGAAGTTCAGCCAGAAAGGTGTCTGATATAACTGTACCAATCTTTTCGAGGGTAGTTTTCAGCGGCTTAATAGAAAGCCTTCGAGGGGAATCGCGTTGATACCGTGATTATCAGTAGCAACATCAACAGCCCAACAGTCCTTTGTGGAAGTGGTCATAATATGTTCTGTTTCACCGACTGATCAGCGACCAGCAAGCGGAAAGCAGCATCAGCAATGCGAAATCAATATCTTCGAAGATATCGTGTCAGTATTATTATCCTTTCCTTCATTTTGGCTTCGAACACGAAAGCCGAAGTTTAAATCATTCGCATGAGCAAAACAGTATTTGAAGCCACTCAAATTGTGAACGAATAAGATACCGTTTTAGTGATTAGTTGCGCTTTACAGTTCGAATGGTTATTTGTTCGTCGATAAGCGATTTAGATTTCGATGGGCGTCTCGTCTGGCTGTTCCGATAAAGTTAATCATTGGTGAAGCTCGTCTGGACGCCATTTTACGTTTGGCGCATGTTCCCGATAAGGTTCATTATAGAAGTCATCAATTGCGGATTGATCAGTAAGCTCGATTCAGAATGCCATTCCGAATTAATTTTCGAGACATCTGTTGATATTCCTACATCATTGACGGTGTAGATTTTATCAGTTGAACTATCGAAGATGGTGATCCGACGATTCGTTCGTTACATTGTCTGATCACATTCTTTCGTCGCAACAAATTGAAAGTCCGGGAATAATATTCTCGAGAGTTGCCGCAACACCATCTGTTCGCCTTCCAGAAGTCGGTCGTTTTGGCAACCCGGAACCATCATAGCGGTCGTCTCCGATGATCATAAGTCGATACAAAACTGTGAGATAATGCGTTTGGTTTCAGATCGCGATGTTCGTAGAGAAAACAGAATCTCGACAGCCTCCTCTGAAAAGTGACATGTTCGTATCGGTTCATTGAAGTCATGGCTGTGATCACGCATCCTTGCGGTACCTACATATTGATAAATTGTTTAGCGTTCCTCCTTTCGCGGTGCGCTGCTGCTCAAACCCTTCGTTACTCAAGTTCATTCTGTCGGGTTGCTCCCCGTGTTGCGGATGATCGTTGAAGGGCAATTCAGAAATCATGTTCCTTCGTTCGACCTCAATACCTGGTATTCGGGTGGTCAACGGCCGGTTCAAGCCCCGCGCATATATTATCTCGCGTCATCTTTATTCAAACAGTTCATCGAGTCACTTTGTGACTCGGCGTAAAAATCGTAATTGCACCATTCACTTCGTTATCATAAACAAATACCGTAACAGGCTGTTCAAAGAGTTCATGCCAGAGCCATGGGCCGGTTCGAAGCGTAATAATATATTCCGTCGCCAATGTTGAGCAGCGTTTCGTTAGATGCTCGAGTCCATTGCGCTTTCGGCACGTTCCAGCTGACAGGGTGGGGAAAGCGAGAAGCGAACCACGTCCATAAATAATTCATGGTCAATAAAACCGTACCGTAACGGTATCGGTAGAGTTATATACCACAAGACTCGCAGTTATCGAACGTGAGTTCGCTGGCTCATTGTTGAGCGTTGAACCTCTGCTCTCCTTTCATTAGAAAAGCAGCAGGCCATCGGAACTGTGCCAGTCAAAATCAAAAACTGTGATTCGGTTCGCTCCTTAATAGAATGCAAAATATAAATCGTAAGCAGCAAAATTACGGGAAAGTTATATTCCGTAAAGTTGTTCACAGTTCATTCGAAAGAACAGAGATAGTTTCAGCCGACTTCTCCACGGACGATCATAAATAATCGCCAGGGCGCGAAGCGTTTCGTTGACGGCGTATAGCCGTTCCGGTCATTATTCGTGCGCCATTGATGTTCAAAGCTGTCAATGTCTCTTGCCGGGATGCCTTCCACAAGGAAAACAGTAACAGAATATTGCTTAGTAAGGCGGAAAGTTGGTTACCAGTTACCCATTCGGTGGTCACTTCATCAGACTGGTTCGTCATAAATGAAATTATCAATTATTGATTGCCAACCGACGGACTTGGTGAATGACATTTCCTGTTCGCAACCACCTCGGCACAACTTTGTTCAGCCATGAACAAAATATCATCAGAAATCCCGAACATTCGCACCAATGTTGCCAGTGTCGCTATCGTTGACTGCCCCAAAAACAACATAGAAATGAACGAGGAAGGGGATTCGCGTCCATTTAACAGTTCGATATCCTTGGGGATGACATGTGAAACACCAGCTCTTCCAAAGAAGGTCGGAAAGTCTAATACTCCTAAATCAAATAACCAGCGGAACTGGAAGAATGTTTCCGACGAGTTACAGCTTTTGAAGTTCCGACAGTACATCATCGTCTTTGCGCTGCAAGAAGACTTATTCAAATCAATGAGTCGCTTTGATCTGGTTTATATCATGTCATTGTTTCTTCCTCCGTTAGCGTTGCCGGAGATCTTCACAGTATAGGGCAGTTCCGTCCCACGAATTCTCTCGTTGCTCGGTTATTTCATGTTCTTTATTCAGCAATCGTAGATCTTCAAAGTTATAGCGATCAACTCTTTAAACCTGTATTATCAGTATCCGAATAAATACGTCTTTGGGTAATAATAAAGATAAAGGAGCAGGATTGTTCGAATACGATTTACAAAACTTCTGAAGTTCGGTCAGATCTTTCACTACAGACTTCAACCATTAAATGAATTTGGACGAATGGTTCATCATCTTTGCGGAAAGTTTCATCATTTAACGTAACATCCGAAAATCACGTCAAGGTGAACTTTACAAAAGTCGACTTATTTTGCTCAATATTGTACCGAGTACTACTTCCTTTACGATCTCTGTCGCATTGAACCGAAGATATTACGATGAATGGAAGCCCCAAAAACTCATTAGTTCATCATCACAAACTGATGGTTTGAACATTGACTGCAAAATCACAGAAACCGCCAGTGTCGCCAGTCGGAGTATTCAACAACCATACTTCAAAAAACAATTTAAAATTAAACGCCAGCAAAACAAAATAAACGACGAAGTCATGGCGAAATTATGTTTCTGGGTGATGTGCGTCTCCGTCGACTTTAACAGAAAAGTTCGATATTGCCAACAAATAGGTGAAATCTCAAAGCCAAACATTCTTCATCTGTCGAAATTAACAACTTTTCAGAAATTTAAATAAAGAAGAAAAAGAAAATTACTTTACTCTCGATAATAGACGAAATTTTCCATTCATGAGCTTCATATTCTGGGCAAATATATCAGCCAGGTCCGATAATATTTCACACATGCTTCAGAAACATTATTGCCGAGCTTTATCAGTCATGCGGATCATAATGCCATAATCGTCTCTAAACGACGATGATCCGTCACGAATCAGCCGTGCTTCTGCAAGACAAATAATCAACTCATCAATGACACGGGTTTCCGGAAATGTAGCAATATCTATTTTCTCTGGTGATTGAGTCTTTCATCGTACCCATGCCAACAAATAACAGGTGGTTTTCGATCTGGTGGAAGTATGCTGGCATTTTCGAAAGATCACGACCTGGCCTGAGTGATATCAATAAAGTTTTTGTGAAATATTATCGCCGAGTGATCGCCGCACCGATCATTACAGTCAGGACCGTGCTGCTAAATACTTCCGTTCAAACAATTGTTAGCGTTAAGATCGCGTTTTGTCTCGCTGTTTTAAATGATTCACTGTTGCGGACGACTTCAATATTTTCGTCGTTATTTACGCTCGAGCCGAACGGCAGCAATCGCAGCCGTGTTTGTCAGTACCAGATAACGGCAACGGTTTTTAAATTAAATTCAAACCACCGTATGTTTGTTTTCGCAGAAAAATACGTACATCTCGAACCAGTTTTCCAGATGGCACCCAACGTTAAGGAGTGCTCTGGCGACTCATTTCAACTTTTCTTCCATACAAATCTTCTTGCAGCAATGCGCTCGAAGCACCGATTTAGCTGAAAAGTTGTTTCAACTGAGATCAAACTGCCTCCCTCCTCCGACGATCATTGGCTCATTGGCGTTCATCGTATATGGTGGGCCTCGATTTCGTTCATCATCATGCCTTAAGACTTGTCTGGGTCTTTTGGGAACCTTCTGAGCTGATAAGTTCATAGCCGAGGCTGATGAGTCATCTTCACTCGGGCCGTACAAACTGAATTCAATAGCATAGCGGTCGCGTCCTTACGCAACGAAAGTCCAATCGTATCCTTTCTTGGCGAGGAGTTGGTGGCCAACAAAAATCCTTTCTTCAGCCTGCCTCTGGTTTTGTGAACAAACCAGGCAGTTGGCCGAAAATATAGCTCCTCTTCTCTTCTGGCAATGGTGAGTGCCCGATTCCGTCTCGTCAAAGTTTAAGAAATTCGAAACTGGTCAATATAACAATAAAGAATATAAATCGGGAAATAGCACAAAACCTGATGTAGGATGAGAAAGTGGCGCAGCCACCGCTGATCCAGAATATCTTTCTAGACCGTTGATCAGCTCTGAATTTCGCCGAAGAACGTCATCTTAACAGTTTTGAGATATCCAAAGACATTCCGAACATTGACTACAATAATATTTTCGATTTTTCAAACAGTCTTTGAGTCCAAACATCCACTTTATTGAAATCATTTATTATATGACGAACTTCGAGTTGGTCATGTCATCATCGCCAGAACAATGATAAGCCGATATCGCAGCCGTTACGTCGCATCAACAAAGGCATCAACACTTCGTCTCACGATCGCATTGACTGACCGCATCTCGATCAGCGGGACGACTCAGTAGTATCACAATCATTACGCACCATAACGGTCAATACCACTTCGTCATCGTCCGATTTCCGGAAGAAATCACCTATCTATCGTCGAGCCGTCAATGTCGATATAACGCACATACCCATTGAAAGGCGATCCTCCAACGACCTGATGCCCGGCTTCGACTGCGTTGAGCAAATTCACCGTAGTCTATTTCAACACGATCTTTCAATATGTCCTCATTTAATATTGCTTTCAAGTTAATCAATCTTCAGCCAACAGATTAAAGAAGCCAAACATTTTGATGATCGAAAGAATTGGCAAATCGTCGAGATTGTTAGTGGCCGCAGTCCTCGAGGGAAGCACCGCAAAATTATCCCTTCCGGCAACATCAAAGTAAAATCAACTTTAATCGTAGAATAATTTAAATGTTTGCTGATATGACCAATAGTTGGTCAGTCGAGGACGATGTACAGTTATCATGCAGGAAAGCGTTCCTCACGGTCCAGCATGGTGACTGACCGCGATCTGGTAAAGTTCATTTACAAAGTCGTCCACCGGTCAAACGTTCCAGACCTATTGCCTATTATTCATATCCGTGATATTCCCAGTTAAGCCGTCCTTTCGCCGGGTTTTCGTCATTGGTTATTATTGCCATTGTCATCGAACAGCTCGCGACGATAATACGAAATAGTCGATAAAAACGTTAACATAACACCACCGCCATGTTACCAATAAAGGACATAAGAGCGTGACCGGTGAAGCCCAGTCGCCTCAGTTAACGACCCCTTCGAAACCACGTCTTCATAACGAAAACACGTCATCATCCATTGCTACTTCCAAAATTCCGGTATTGAACATTGAGTCTGGCCGCCCGTTATCTTTATTTGCCCGAAGATCGTGCCCGTTGTTTGTAATGTTCAGTCGGTGCTCATATTATCTCCATAAGGCAAACGATACGGTGACGAATAATAACGATGAATTCAACCACCGGTAACTTCACCAAAGAACGTCATTCTCTCAGTTTATGAAGTATTGCAGTCGTTTCTTCAGCCTGATATGGATATCATCCTTCTGGTTTCGGATTTCAAAAGTTGGGTTATAAACATTGAAGCAAAACAAGATGGTATGTTATTATCGTAAAGCCCGGTGATACAGAGATCACCTAAAATCACCGAAATATACGTTACGTGAGCAGCCGGATTTCATCTGTTGAAAGATCGCGATAATGATATCGTTGTGCCGTTTCTTTATTGTTGCCGTTAAGAAACCAGATCCACCGAAGAATAAGTCAATGATTCAGCCATATTAATAGGTGCGACGTGTCTTCAGGTATTCTTCTTCGAAGCCAGCGGAGGTTCATATCAATGGCCAGTTACAACAATTCATCGCTAATGTTTGAGGGTAACCGAGTTGGCCGAATGCATCCGTGTCATTGATTTTGTCCATTTTACGCTTGCGTGGTTGTCGAAATTTATATTCCACACTGGTAATGATATGCCCCGGAAGAGATGCGGTGTCAAATGTCGCTTCACAAATTAAAGTATCGTAAAATCCATCATGTTGCCGCAGGTTGACATCTATCTATGATGACATTCAGCGATTGAAGAACGCTGGGGAATACCTACGTTCGAATCAACGTTCAATTCAGTTGTACGTTTATTTCGATGTACAGTTTTGTCGTTAGTATATTATGATGTATATTCACCAGACAGTTGACAGGCGCTTTTCGATTAATTGATTAACAGTTATTATTTCCTCGAAAAAACAACATACCTTCGAATAAAGATCACTGATATGCCCTGAAACAGCCCGACGGAAAAGACGAGATAACCAGAAATTGAATATCTAAATTACTGACAAAACCTTCCGAATCTCAAGCACAAACACTATTGATGACGAAATGTTGCGAGCCAATGTTTGCAAACAAATATGGCCGCCCATTCGGTTCAATGACTTCCGCATCGTCACACCGCAGCAATGACTTTACCGATATGTACGATATGGCAAGCACGATCGAATCGGTTCAAGAAACATCAACCGGTCGAGGATTCAACGATCATTAATATACGACAAATGATTTCGTCAGGTACAAGAAACCGATACGATGATACTCCACGAAAAGTCAGAAACGACGCCAGAATGCCCTCTGTTGTTCTTTTTAAGACAGAAATTTTAAGCATGATTTATGCCTGCATCATTACGACCAGTTCACAATCATCGCCATTGATCACCACCTGGCGTATCATAGTCGCCCTTCGCAGTCATCTTCGACGACGATGGAACACATTCTTTGTGCACGTTTATCTGCGCTCAGCGCGATCGTAAACGAAAACGTGTCTTTAAAATAAACTTTAAAAGAACCAAACTTCGTTTCGTTTCAACTACATGCTTGTTAATTCGCGGTTACCCATGCGAAACACCAAATTTTATTCTTTAAAACTGTAATAATTACGAAAGCGGTCAGTACGTCAATCGAAACACAAGAATAAAATACGGGTTCCGCGCGAAAGACGTTCATAGAGCAGTCGATTTCAGTTGTCGTAGCAGAAGTGTAAAGGACGCCTCATCAGTTTCGATGACGATATCAGATGTTTGCTGAAACGTCAAGTGATCGTCATGCACAGATTTCAATAGGATCTCAGCAGTTCGCTAACGGGATATGTTGTGAAAGCTCGAAATCCATATCTACTTGCGTACCAGACGTCAATGAAGCCGTTAAATCAAAAACCACTACTCAGTTATAAAAGCGCATAGCGATTGATCATGTTATTTTCCATAACATGGCCCCCGTGAATACGTAACGATTTCTTCCTCGAAGCGAGGTTGCGGTCGAAGCAACAATAATATCGGTAGCGTTATCGACACCACCGCCGCCGCGGTTGTTAAAACTGCTGAGCAATATACGCCATGTCACGCGTACCATTGCCATCAGCAAAAACAATAATATTTCCACGCCTGGATCGATGTTTATCATGCCGAATATTTGTTCCGTTAACGGGGAACTTTTGTCGGCATCTAAGTGTAAAACAACATTAATCAGAAAATTCATCCGTGATCATCAAGCGAATGACGACAGTCAACATGCGTAGGTGTTTGACGTTAACAAGTCAGCAACAAGGGAGTATTACCGCCGTATTGCATGCAAAAACTTCTTTTGTATCGAGCTGGAGAATAAACAGATCTGGCTGATTTAATACGATAATACGAGGTAAAAACGAACAGAAGTCGGGGATCACTTCAGTCAACAGTTCAAACAGGGCTCACGACAATCAATCAATAACAGTACAGAAAGTTCATGAAACAGCAAAATCCTCGAAACTGTACAGAGCATCGTAAACAGTCGCCAGTAGACAAGCCATTTCACGTTTATCAGTTTCAGTACAAAGCTTCAAACAAGATATTTACCCCTGTGTCGCAGATATCTCCGCACGGTTCTCAAAGCTGGTCGTTGACGCTTCGATTGGTTAAGAAACCGCGGGCGAGAATTGCACCGTTACCAAAAGCGATTTATTAAGCAGTCGAATGAGTAAAGTTTGACGACAGCTTATAACGATGCCAGCATTTGCTGTTAGCATCTTCAAAAATAGCAATATTTTGAAAGCCGTTGGGTACCATCTTTTAATTTATTTTCCCTTCATTGTTCCGCTGAGCGACGATCGGACGATGTATTATGCGATGGACAGCTCTGTTACTAAATTCAGAGACACCAATCAAACATTACCGTGCTGGCGCGGGCAGTGCTCGACCGATGATACTGAACAGCAAGTTACGTCCCGAAATATGAATGTCGTGACAGCTACGACTCCTTATACGACGAATTCGAAATGGTGTTCGAGCGGCGGAAGTCAGTCGTTTCGTGTTCACGTCAAAAGAAAGCCGACGTTTTACCGAATGCCCGAATATCACACTTAAGCCGAATGTATTATCATATTGAACATATGTACCAAATTGCTGAAGCCGCCGATACAGCCGCACATGTGATGAGGGTGCGCAGAAAGCGAGCCGAACATTGGCGCACGTGAATACGCCGCACTTCATTCGACATACCATGATGGCGTGCGTACTAACAGTCATTATTACATGCACACTTCATTCGAACACAACATGCGCATTACCAAATGCGTCAGTGCATGCCGAATAGCGATTCGGCTGATGAATGACAGGGCCAAATTCGCCATGCTCATCAAAATATTTCATTATAAACATTTTCATGTTAATTCCTTAACAAACAGACACAGTTCAGCATGTCATGTTCTGAAGATAATAGTCATATATGTCATGAATGACAGTTTCGAGATCAGCCGTAACGATCAATTGCGCTTCAGAGGTGCGTTAAACTTTTCAGCAGACCGAACCGAGGCCAACAAGGGCCAAATCTTCACCGATGACGACGATACGAATCTGATTCAAATTGGGATAGCATTATCAGCGTATCGTTATTCCGATATCCAAACGAACAGGTGAGAAAGGTCGATCGCACGCAATCATTCAATATAATCATCGCCGTCTTCAACGAATTTTCGACGCGTATCGTTAAATCTTGATAAAGCGTCAGGACAGGGTCCGTTGAGGTTATCTGGCCATCGAGCGTCGGCGGCATGAGATCCATTGTCACATTGAATGCGCGTCATCGAACAATAGGGTACGATATACGCGAAAGTCAATATTCATTTACGACACCGAGACACCGTCCGCAGTCTAGAAACGTCGCCATTTTCACGGCGTTTCCTCGTTATCTTCATCGCGTTCACCATTGCGCCCGGCACGCAAACGGTGATCTATCGTTTCGACTACGGTCGTCAAAAGCGATATCCTCCAAAATAACAGTCATTTTGAAGAATCGACCTTGTTAACAGAAATTCATCTATTACTTCAAGAAATTTGATCGATTATTCCAGTATGACATTTAATATCAAAATGCATTTTCTCAGATTCATATAGTTTCATCTACACGATATAAGAACTGCCCGTACCGAAGCCAGGATCAATATCGAACAAAAGTCTCTTTCATCGAAATTCGTAGTAGGTCGTCATCAGCTTCGGTAAACCGGCTTTTCCTTCTTTCGATTCTTTTGAAACCGCCATCAGTTTGGAGACGAGAAACATGCTGTACAACCAAACTTCTGGGTACGCGAATAATTCGTTAAAATACTCAGAACGACATTATAGGCGTAGCTCGCGACAATGGCCGTTTCATTCCTACTTCACGGAAACATCTAGGTTAATAATCTCGCAGACAATTCGCGAGACGATTTCAAGCCTGTTCATGAATCCAATCGTCTTCGTACGTGGAGATATTTGCGGGGATTAGTTATATCCGCGTTTCGGACTATGTCAACGTCCATCATCACAGACGCCTTGTCTTCAGGCGTGGTTAAAACATTGAAATTTGCTGTTTCCATCAGCTCAACGTTTCGAACTAGTGTTTACCCCACCGAGACGTTTGTTCAGTTCATCTTCACCGGTTTGTGCCTATGCCGATTCAGCCTCTGGTTTTCGAGGTGTCACTAAAATATGATGAATTGCCAGATGTCGTATTCATTGTGCACATGTTTATTATGCATTTGAGCAGCGTACGCTTCGCATAGTTCAACACTTTCTAAATATTATGCCTTTTTTCAATTGTCTTATCATTTCACCAGAAGGCCATAGCAGCCCTGTTCTTTGTCATGCTGATGGAAAATAAGATTCGGTGAAGATCATGCAAATAGCGTACGCCATCGCGATGAAGTAGCCCGCGGCAAAGCATTTACAGCTCGATCATCAAACATATCGTTTGCGTTTCACCAATATTATCTTCAATATCAGTTTGACGCCTTCGCCGTCATACCAGTCATTTCATTACGAAGTCGCCGTTAGTTCAAAACCGCATGTTCCAGAGTCGTGCCAGATACGTAGCAACAAACATCGTGCCAGAACATCAATTCAACATTTAGCGTATAGCTGACGAATCATTATTCGGTAACCGTAAAGCCAGTGCTTTACGTAAAGTTATATTTTCAACCGTAGAAACAGTAATAGTCGTATCTCGAGGTCGATCTCTCGTAAAATGCCTGGTTTAAGTTCGCCAGAGTTTTCCATCGAGGTTTCAGTAAAACAAAGTTTCACCACAAAGAACAATTATTTAATGACCAGCACGCGAAATTTCAAGACTAAAGTCAACATATAAATGGTTACGAAGCTACGCTTGCGTGTCGAAACACCAGAGGAATGTTCGGTCAACGTAACCTTAACACAGGACAAACTCCCCGGTTATCTTTGGGGCAGTTATGCACGGTCAGGCCGAATTAATGAACTGCGTAATGTTTTCAGAAGCAGCCAATCAACGAAGCCGGAAAGTATGGTCGATACCGCATGAATGGTCGTTGAGGCGCCGCGGGGACAAAAGTGATGTACATTCATCAACATATATCCACAGCTGACCTCGAAATGCCGTTCGAGCCGCGCATTTGAACAATCAGTTCAAGGGCAATACTGTCCATGTAAATCTTCAACAGTACCACACATTTTCATACCCTCGCATACCGAGAATCTGTCGAAATGAACATTTGAAATAGCTTCGATTTTCGAAACATGCCTGTCATTTTCAGGGTGAACGTACGCGTATCAACCATTAGCCGACTGGCAATACGTCATCTTTCATTCTTCTGCTGGATTGATATCGGGCATAGGAAGGCTCAGATTTTCTGTTATTGATTTTGCGACACTTAGTGAAATCAGAAGCCAGTCAATGTCAACAATACCGTACCGCGAGAAGCAATCAGCTCCCCGCATTTAGCGCCAGCCCAACTTCTTATCGCATGTTCTTCCGGATCGATAACCGAAGTCAATACCGGTCCAGATGACGTCAAACATGCAGCTTGAACAGCAGCTCATCGTCGCCGGTGACGCAAATTATCGTCCTTCCCCGCGCAGGGCACTGTTCTCACCGAAACTTCAACTCAATCATAAACATTAAGTTATTTTAATAATGGCCAACCAGTAACATGTCTTCAGCGGTTGAAGAGCGAACCATAAAATTTGCGTTCAACCAGATTCACGTTCGCCGTTGGCAATTATGTTTGCCGTTTTGGCGGTTAAAACTGTTTTGTGATTTGTTTGTTTCGAATATTATTTCCGTGATACTTGCCAGTTTCTTATTAGTTCTTCGTTGATAACATTAAAAATTACCTTTAAACAATAATTCATCTATAACTTCTGACGAAGTCACGAGCAGAAGTCGAACACCATCACCGGACTATACAGGAGGCCAAACAATAAATCATTTGAAACCATAACACGCGTTGGTTGACTATTTCGACATTTTCGCGGTATTTTCGGGATCTCGATAGCAGATCGTCAGGTCAACGCACGCCCGATTATCGATGAAAGGGGATACTGAAACCGCCATAAGGCAAGAGCTTTTCCTCAACAGAACCGAGTTAATATTGTTGTCGAAAACGTATTGTTAAAGCGATTAAAGTTTAGTCATAATGTTTCATGAATAGTACCATACCGATGATACGGTTTCCATCGGTTTAAAACGTCCTTGCACCGCAAAAGAGGTATCACTTCATAGCTCTTCACCAAAGAACAAAACATCGAAGAATCGAACACGCAGACAGCGAACTGCGTAAGCACGGGTCGATAACGAATTTCACAGAGTTAAGTATCAAATTTCGACGTACGAATTGCCTCGTACTGACCATAAGTAACCATACGTCAAGCAACATACTGGTCACGTTAGATCAATAATGAAGTAGTTAATGCCTTTCACTTTTGTCAACAATGACACATTGATAACAACAGTGCAGCAACAACATTGTGGTGTCAAAATAAAAATACAAATTGTATTAGCAGCTCAAACATTCCTTTCAAAACGATCTTCTTTATAGCCTTCGTATTTCATTCCAGAGTCGTCGAAAGTTCACGTTTTATCGAGACGGTCTTTCAGAATATGGTTTGACTCCGCCAATGAAGCCCATTATTATTACGATAAGAGTGCCCGGAAGAAACGATCATTCGGTAAGCCGCAGTATAGTGGGCACGAGAGCCACGATTGCATCATGCTTCCCACCTCCACTACGCATTTTACCGAAGATATAAACTTAAATGTTGAACCGCACTAATTTCAGTTTACCAGTATCTTCTGATTCCGAACATGAACATCGGGTATGTCCACTCCGGCAGCCGAGCAAAGTCAAAATCGGTGCTCCATGGTGCCGTAAAGAGGATTTCGGATGCTGCACAGATGGCAAACACGCCGCATCTGCTCAGAAAGGAATTTAGTTTATTTGATGCTAATCGGTCAATCGCTTTTCGATGGCCGTTTACGCCGCGTAACCGAAGCGCCTGTCATCGAAGGGAAGACTAAGAACATCTCCATTCAGCCCATCATTCAGCCGCAACAACCGATTGACATGGGTCGTTGACGAGAAAGCTCGTTGCTTCAAATCATCCGACTATCAACAAGAATCATTCTGTTCACGACGTTATTATACTCATTTGGCGCGGTAGTCAAAACATATGTTAAGCTTGCATCGTTGTTCTCTAGTGCAGCGCTCAATTTGGCATTCCTGGTGGGGCAACCGTTCTCCACATCCGCTCCAAACTTCGATACGTTCATTGCAGCGCAGTGGAGCCGCAGCAACCCCAAATCCGAAGCCAGTATTCGTCCATCACTAAGACTTTCAGTCGTGATCCTTCGAAACATGCTTACAGCGTTTCACGACGCCGATGAAGGTGTCGCATCATGGACGGTATCAAATCCGCAAAACGTTAAAAAATTGCTTCAATGAGCTCATCCCTCGCATATGGGGTAGCTTTAATCCTTCGCCATGAGGATTGTGCATGATAAAGATTCTGAATACGAATTAACCTTTCGCCGCCGGTTATTGCCGAACATATCTTCCTTCCTCGTTATTTCACGCCTCGTACCAAAACAACATTTAAACAATCAGAACCACGGGATCAGTAATACATAAAGAACGTAACCGTCAGCAATAATAGATAGAAACTCTTTTAGCAGATGTGGTCCAGCGATGGTATTGTGCCTTCGGTATTGGGATCCGCAGAACAATAGGTTCTTAGAGTCATTAAAGACAGATCGTCACAGCAGAAGGAAACACCGGTTGTTCAGCTCGTACGTTGAATACCAAATATTAACACCCACAGATTGTAACATTAAAAGACATTCAATAAACATCTTCCCTTTACCGAAATCGAGCAATATAATACGATCTACAGTTGTCAATTTATCGTTTCTTCGTGCCAGTTAACAACATGCGCCATTGGAATTTTGCGTGAACAGAATGAAGCCCTCAACAAATTCCGAGATAACACTTTCGGTCTTCATACACGATACGGGTGCTGTGATTAGTATCGTGATCAAATCGCAAAGAAAGTGGGACATTCAAAGGCTCAAGAGCCGCATCAAATGTCACTGGTTAATACCACCGTGCCAGTACTTTGGTGCCGTTAGTCCATATGGCGATCAGTACGCATCTACGTCTGTGTTGTCCATAAAGACACGACGAAGTCGTTAACATAAATAAACATAATAGTCACTATCATTTACTGATATGGGTCAGATATACACAGCGATTATGAAAAACATATAAACAAATTGCAGCATAACGTAGGCGCAATATGCCCAGCCTTTGTTTACTTTTCGAAACGAAGTAGACAATACGAAATCATGGAATAAGTGCAGTTATGATGTACCACGGCTCGCGTAGAGATGCCGGTTTTTGTGCATAAGATTTTGCATCAATACGTACATGTCATGCGCATCACACTCACCGCGTAATCAATATAATGCGACACAGAATCGAACTTCCGGGGTCATATCGCGCCTTTGCTTCTATGGCGTTTCATCGACCGGAGCAAAGTTGTCAAATTGCATGCGGTCAAAGACGAGTTGTATTGAATATTGTCATTGGGCAGATAGGTATAAGAATACAGTCTTATCAAACTATCATACCCATATCACGTTGTATTCTCCTGTTCAACGCCAACACGACACAGCTTTAAGTACGAATCGAAAGGACGCATTAACGTGCAGAAATAGCGTTATATAATCAGTTAAATCTCGCATCTATCATAACAATTAAGTACCTCGCGAAATATCAACAAAACACAAGGTAAATAGTCATCGAAAGAAGAATACGTCAGCTTAGCAGCCTTCGTCTGAAATACCGAATGCCTGGTTGACATACGCGAAGATAGATCCAACAATGCCCTTTGATGCAACGAGCAGATTATTATCATTCGTTTGATAGAATATCTCAACCGATCGTTTCCACCTTTCAGCATGCAGTTATTAGCGCACCAATAATAGTTAATGCCGTTGAAACCACCAGCTGGGCGAATTTTGAATTGTAATATCGAAAGAACAATCGCAGGTATTGCGTTGTGCATAATCTTGCTGCGAGATCCTCGTTTTGTATTCCTGTGACAGAATCGGTACGGTCTAAGATGTTCGCTATGGTTGATTCATCACAGCGTAGTCAGTATTTTCAATGTCAACATTGAAGGATGTTTTTAGCGTGAATACCTGTAATCAATTGTTTCGAAAGAAACAGAATTGTGCCAGATAAATTCTGACGCGCTAAATGTCATTGTCATAAAACCTTATTATTGGTAAGTTTTCGTTAGCGTACCCGTGGTCTCTTTGTGTTAAAGTGCAGTCAGTTCGAGTTGTCCTCTTACAACAATAAGTAAATTTAATTGCGCCATGCCATCGCAGCAGACGTCACGGTTTCGATTCCTCACAAAACTGTTCTTTCGACAAGGATGACCTTGCAGAATACAGTTGCCTCTTTCTCGAAAACTTAAATTAACCACTTCCATTGAGGCCCGATAAGCGAACAGTGGGTTCGTTAGTCGGCGCAGAATGTTTGACTTCGATCAGATTCATGTTTTTGAACAATGAATGAGCGTGCTGCCTGTACACCGGGCGAAACAAATTTCAACTCATTTTGACCAATTCGACCACCTAGAGCGACAGGCCCGGCCCATGGGCGAAAAAATATTTTGGCTCATTGCATTGAGTTGATTCATCAAATATAGCAGCTGTACGAATGAATGTATGTTTATAATATGAAACAAAAATTCGGTCCATGTTGATACTTAATTGACTACTAGAGGGTTTCGCCCATAGTGAAACATTTGAGTTTCATGGGCGAGATTCTTTATTCGCCGGTGTGTTTTCCGATGGAGTGTTGTAATGAATGAGTGTATAAGCTGGTACGAAACAAAAATTCAACTCACATTGACTTAATTCGACCAATCCTAGAACGATATTAAAAATCTCACGCCCTACGGGCAGTAAAATAAAGCCGGGTTCATTGGCGAGAATAGGTTTATTTTGTAATATGTATTTTTTTCATTTGAGTATAATGAATGAGTGTATAGCTTAGGTTATCATGACATTGGACCATTTTGATTTCATTCGACTATCTGTCTATATAACATTTTGGCCCATGGCGAATATTTTGAAGTTGCAATGCTGTTTAGTATATAAAATGTTCTGTTATTGATACTTATTCGACCAACTTAGAGCGATATTAAAATCTCGCCCATGGCCAACTGTTTCGCCCATGGGCGAGATTAATATCGCCTCTGCTAGTCGAATTAAGTCAATATGAGCGAATTTTGTTTCATGATACTTATAAACATACATTCATTCATTTGCAACTTCCAAAAAAATGAAACATATATTTTGGAGTAAAAGTCAAATATTCTCGCCCATGGCCAAAATGTTTTCGCCCATGGGCGAGATTTTTAATATCGCCTCATAAAATGAATTAAGTCAAAATGAGTTGGAAATTTGGTGTCATGATGCTTACAAACATACACTCATTCATTTACAACCTCAAACATGGAAACACACATATTTTGAGTAAAAGTAATATTTTCGTTCATGGCTTAGAGTTGTTCATTAAGAGAATATTTTATCAATATGTAGCTCATGTTTTTGAGGTTGTATGATGAGTAAGCAGCTTAGGTGACATGACATTACCTCTCAACCATTTTGATCTTTAATTCGATCTGGTTTAGAGCGATGCTGGCCCGTTCATGGTTTAAAACACTTTGGCCCATAATAGTTGATTTTTATCAGGTCATATGTTTTTCATTTTGAGTTGTGAAGAATGAATGCTAGCTTATATCATGAAAGAAGCTGATTATTCGATCTCTCAGAGCGATATTAAAATTCACCATGGGCGAAAAATATTGTTTCATGGCGAGATAATAATGACTTTATTCAAACATGGAAAACACATATCTTTGAATAAAAGTCACTATTCTCGCCCATGGGCTAAACTGTTTTTCGCCCATGGGCGAGGGATTTTTTAATATCGCTCTAAGTTAGTCGAATTAAGTCAATATGAGTTGAATTTTGTTTCCATGATACTTATAAACATACATTCATTCATTTGCAACTTCCAAAAATGGAAAACATATACTTTTGAGTAAAAGTCAACATTCTCGCCCATGGGCTAAAATGTTTTTCGCCCATGGGCGAGATTTTTAATATCGCTCTAAATTAGTCGAATCTGCTTAAGTCAAAATGAGTTGAAATTTGTGTCATGATGCTTCAAACATGGATGCATTTACAACTTCCAAAACATACACCTATTTTGAGTAAAAGTTTACAACCTCCATGGGCTAAATTTTTCGCCCATGGGCGAGGTAATATCGCTCTATGTTACATATCTTTGAGTTAAAAAGTTTCATGGTACCTCTATTACACTCGCCAACCTCCGGGCATGAAAATCATGTATTTTCAATAGCGCCCATGGGCGAGATGTTTTTAATATCATCTCTAAGTTAGTCGAATTAAGTCAATATGAGCTGAACTTTGTGTCATGGTACTTATGAAACATACACTCATTCATTTACAACTTCCGAAAACATGGAAAAACATATTTTGAATAAAAGTCAATATTCTCGCCCATGGGCTGAAAATGTGTTTCGCCCATGGGCGAGGATTTTTAATATCGCTCTAAATTAGTCGAATTAAGTCAATAAGGAGTTGAATTTTGTTTCATGATACTCTTTATAAACATACATCTCATTCATTTACAACTTCCCAAAACATGGAAAACATATATTCTTTGAGTAAAAGTCAATATTCTCGCCCATGGGCCAAAATATTTTTCGCCCATGGGCGAGAGATTTTTAATATCGCTCTAAATTAGTCGAATTAAGTCAAAATGAGTTGAAATTTGTTTCCATGATGCTTATAAACATACACTCATTCATTTACAACCTCCAAAACATGAATTCTGATGAAAACTAACATTCTCGCCCATGGGCCGACCCATGGTTAATTGTTCGCCCATGGGCCTCGCCCAGGAGAGCTGAGTTTAAATTTAAAGTTTCTCGAAAGAATTATTTTTCATTTTTTCATCCTTGGCATATATTCATAACAACTGCATGTTTAATTAGGTCAAATCCCTTGTCAGAAAGTGCCCACAGTGCGGAGAGTTTCTGGACTTTTGTGAGTCCAGAATTAAATTGTGACGTGTTATATATATACTGCGATTAAAGATAGTAGCATGTAAATTAAATTTACTTTAATTGTTTTTGGACTTACGTACCCTCTAAGCAGGACAATAATTTGACTACACTTTTTAACCCCTTCGAGGATACAGACACTAACAATTCAAACTACCAATAATAAAACATAATAATATTTATTTAAACAAATCCAAATTTATCTAACAATTCTATTTCTTTCACAAAATGAAATGACTACAAGATAATTCATATCTAAAACATCCTCTCAATGTCTTTGACATTGAATATTTTATTCCTTTGTGATGGAAAATCAATACACCCAAGCAAGACATGCTAGACCGTGATTCTCTGTCATCACAAGGGATACATGTAACATAGATCCTCACCTACCCTAAAGGTCACATGCAACGCAAAAACACGATTTTGCATTTCATTCTGATACCTTTCGGTGCATGGACTTACAGATAAATTCACCCCAGCGCTTGGGGTGAAAGTACTCTCAACAGCTAAAGCGCTCCTGTGGTGGGCTGCAGCACAGCAAGCACATGCGCAGTGAAATAGGTCTTTTCAAGCGCAGCTTGGAAGTTGGGATCTTCTGGATTATAAGGTTGTGAGAGAGGAGTAGTCTAATCAAAACAAATAGTAAATAATCTACTCTATTACATAAAAGAACATTGTTAGGACTTACATCTACTTAGCTTTTATGTCAACCAGTGAGGCGTTCGACATTCTCAAGACGGAAACCTTCGCTGGCGGTGAATACTGGTGAAGGCTTCTGATGTGGAGCTTACCTTTACCAATAAGTTTTGTTGATATTCTCATAGGTAAAGGAGCTTTAGATATGTTATGACAGTAGATTACAGGATTTAGCTGATTATATACTCTTTTAGTCGCCTATTCGGCCACACTGCCCTTCTTCTTACTGGAGTCACTTTCTCAGTTCGATACTTAAAAGCAATGTCATTATTTAGCGCTTGACAGAATTTAACTGTGGATATAGATATGTCGTTGCTCACAGACAAAACCTATGTGTCTGGCTCTGCCTGTCTAAGTAATGACAATATTCCAATAACACAACAACTGGATCACCGGACCACATGCAATTTGAACTTAATAACCAGTCAGGGCTGCTAAAACACCATGAAACAAAACGCATTGATTTTACATGGCCCGAGTTCGGTCTTGTGTCACATTATGTAATTCATAACACACAGGCAGGTGTGATAATTTGTACATGACTTATGTACGTACACATGCTGATTGCAAAATCTTATACACAAAAAACCAACATCTCTATAACACACACACAATGATGCCGTGATAGTATCGGCAATTAATCCAGCCAAGTTGGCACTTGAAGTGCACACCCACCTGCTCTTGACTGTTCGGCGGATCCCGGCTGCTTGTTTCGAGGGAGAAGTAAACCCGGGTACAAAATATTGCACTTTTATATGCGATTGTACGCTTATAATCTTTGTTTAAGTATGTTTTTCATAATCAGCAATGTAGTACTATATATAGTCATGAATAAGTGATAATTGTGTTTTATTTATGTTTGATATTCTGGCTGTATTGTGACCTTTAATAAGCATTCGTGCGTGTCCTAGTGATGGACAACAAGACATCGTCGCATTACTGATCTCCTCAAATCTGGACTAACAACCTCCATACAACAGGTAGGTGTAACCAATTGTTGGTATTTATTTGATGCAACTTATGTAATGTAGGTATACTAAGTGTCCCACTTCTTTGCATTTGATCACGGATATATGGTGTATAATCAACAGCTATTATTATCGGTGTATGGGATTAGAAGTGGTATCTCAGATTTGTTGAGGGTGGCTTCCAGCAGTAACTACATTGGCCATTCTGTTACCAAAAATTCCAACATGACTGATAGGTAACTAACAGAAGAAAATGTCGAATTGGCCAATAGCAAGATCATTATATTACTCGATTATTCTCAATTAAAAGTGGATGTTTAACAGATATGTTTCTGAATGGCCTGAAGTCTGAAGATACTATAGGATTGTTAATATTTGGGCTGTGCATTAACATATTTTAAGGCTGTTAATTATGGTAGTTTGGTTTCCTGCTGTCACAGAAGATCTGATCTCTGTCTTGAAAGGTAATCTAAGAGATATTGTTCTGGATCCAATACCAGAGGCATGGAGCCACTGCGCCACCCATCCTTGGACCCATCTGTGTGCGATTTCTATCTGTTATATTTCTACTTCTAATTGATTACATTCTTGTCTTCATATTGCAAACTCCATTAGTTTCTGATTGTTTAAAATGTTGTTTTAATTGGCAAGGCAGGCGTGGGAAATCAAACGGGAAGGAGAGATATGTTCTAGCTCAATGCCAAAGCAGCAGAAAGGAAAGATTTAATTGCATTCCAAGAGGTGGGAATAAGTGAAGATCTTTATCATACAAACTCTCATACACGAGGATTAAAAACACAGTTGTATGTAGGGGCTTGGCCTCCATTTGAAAACAATTTTCTTTTAATTGCCTTGCAATGAGTTTGATACCGTTATGTTTTCTGACAAGGTTCACTTCCGGCCTCGACAGGAGACTGTAAAACATGAGAATTTCGAAAGGATCCACGACAAAGTCTTAGGACCTGGCGATGACAATACAGAATATAATAGCGTTTAGGGTTGCTTTTGCAGGCTCCACCACAAGCAATGGAGGCGTAGTCAAGCTTGGAGCGGATGAGGAGCTGTTGAGGGTAGTTTTGTCCTCCCCAAAAGTACCAGAATTAGTACTTCACTAAGAAAAGTGTAATCACAAATATAACATATGTTACGATTTTACCACTTTCCAAATGGAATGTGTAATCGCAGATAGGAATAGTTCTGTGAGTAGGTCGGATTTCGATTGGAGGTTGAAGCATCATGGCTTTTCTTGTCTCAACTAGCGTCGTCAGTTTGACACGTAATAATGGATGATGTTACTACAGAGACTGGCAGCAGAGCAGGGCTTCGAAGTTAATGGAGATGTTGTCTTAGTCTGCTTCCCAGGTATGAGATATTATTTCTAGACACTTCAGCTCTTCAGTATCTGGGATTCAGCTTTGCCACACACGGTATGAGGACAGCCATCAGCTGGGAATATTGCTGAGCGCGCCGCAAATTCACTCTACTTCCACTGGGCAAGACTCTGATGATGCAGCATGCCTTGCCATCACAATTGCAGCATCCGAAATCCTTCTTGCAGTCAGTGTTGGCAATTCATGACCGAATTTTCTTTTGACATTTGTAACACTGAGTGGATTGTGACATACACCCCAGCTCCGATATTTCACAATGGTCTCCTCTGATGGAATCTGTGAAGGACGAACGCGCAAACGTGTAAATTAAATAAGTAAATTATTATTTTAAGACTCTTTGACCTAAGTTTTATATCTTATTAAAATACATGGCGTAAGGAGGAGTCGGGTTATGACACAACTGGGCTTCCTGGCTCATCATCAGGTCAAGGCTACCCTTGGTTCCCCACCATACGCAGCCCTCTTATAGTGAATGGAACTTCTTCCAGGACGCACTGCCTTATCGAGACGAATAATACATATATATAAATATTCTTACCAGGAGCATTGGTGGGAGTGATGAAAAACCATGATATTCTGAAGAATAACGGGCTATTCTCCCGATCATTAGTGCAACATGGGGCACTGATACGATTAACTCCCTAGAATAAAGAAATACAGAAGGCACTCATTGTCACTTTAGACGATCGTTTTGAGGAAAACATGTTTAGGCTATAATACAATTTAATATTTTTTATTTTATCTTTCCTAAATGTGTTGTTTTCGCACAACCTTTATTCATATCATATCATTATTTGACGCTAAAAAGTGAAAAGAGAACATGCTTTGTTTCTTTCACTCTTACGTGGGATCTACTCTATAACAGGTATGTTAAAAAATCTCAGACGACATGGTTGCTTACGGATAATTACACAGGCAATTCATGCAGTAGAAACTTGTCCTTAACTGTCTGGGTGGCACCACGTTACATGTGTGTACTTTTACACAGTTTTATTATGTCCCGCGTTGTTCAGTTCCTTTACTTTGTACTCAAGGGGAAATGGTTTGTTTGTAAAGGCAATTTGAGGAAAAATTATAAATTGCCGCCGGGTTAATGTAATCTAATGAACGTTTTTTGCAGTGTGTGATGAACTTACTACCAAGGATCTCAGCTTTGTTCGGGGAATCAAAATGACCTGACTGTATTTATTCCCATCAGCTATGAAAATTTAAAATATACATTACCATTCATGAAGATTGATTTATTGTACTTTGAGTTTGACATTACGTAACTAAACGTATTTAATGCAAAGCTGCAACCTCACTGTAATACGTTTTCGATTGCAACAATATTGACTCTCCTGAGAGTTTCAGCGTTTCTGTTGGGAATGTATAACCATGCTCGCCCCATAAAAATAATTTTGAGTTTCAGTTTATCCCTTTTAGGTTTCGTGGTAGAAAAAATAGTCATCAGACGTGCGTTGATACGAACAATCTATATCAAAGTCCAAAACAGCTATTTCCTGGAAAATGTAAATAGATTCAATCCAACGTGTGTATGAGTTTCTGCGGATGAAAACCATGGTTTGTTGTTTCCATGCCCTACCAAGTTTGCAGTCCAGTGGAGCAGAGTGAGATAACATTTCCAATATCTTCCAGCCACTATACGCGTGATTCAACCGGCTATTATGCAGATGAAGCCATTGTTTAAAGGTAATTCTACTTTTAAATAATCAAATCTTATCAACGTAAGGACAATAAAACAACTAGGAATATCATACAGGAGAGAAATGTGGCAATAATTAAATAAATCTAAAACAGTTTTGTAACCATAGAGGGCAACAGGCCATAGGATTGCCAACAACTGAACGTGTAGATCACCAAGTAGCTTTCAGCCAACAGGACTCACAGTGCTTTTGCTAACTGCATGGACCATGGCAGGATTTTAAACCATCCTTCTGAGCCGCTGGGGATGTTACTGAGTTTGTTTTACAGTTTAAAAATAACAAATATTTTATGATTAAAGGTTAAGTTTGTTTCAGAACTAGATTTCACTCCCTGGAATATTTTAGGACTTTCTTAGGTACCCTCAGCAGGAGGACAATAGCTTTTACGATACTTTAACCTGAATTTGATGAGCTTATGAGTCCAGCTACATGACGGCGTCGTACTGCGTGTCTGGATTCAGTGTAATTGTCTCTGAGTTTATCGATCAGAGACATGCAATAGCCGGGCTAAGAGAGACGAACCCGAACAGCCTTCTAACATTACACAGGACTGGGTTGCTGAATTATTGCAAATATTTACCCGAGGTACAGTGGTGTTGACAGTGGCTAATACAACTTGATTCTCCACTAAATTGTCACAAGCAAAAATCTAATAAACAGAAAAATCTGAGCCTACCATATACCACATGCAAGAATTATACACTCCAGAAACTAGCAGCAGAGAAGAGGAATAAGGTGGCTATGTAACCAGTCAACTAGTTGATATAACGCAATATTCCCATTCCTGAAAATGGTAAAACATATTTCGAAAAATCTAAAGAAAGATATATTCTAAATGTTCGGTATATAATTGTAAGATTCCTCAGTATACCTAATGAGGGGTACTTTGAAATGTGTAGTACACTCGTTGAAGGCTTCCACATGGACAGTATTGCCCCTGTCACCTGGTGGCTTTACCAGACACACAACAAGGCAGCACATTTCAGATCAACTGTCTGGATATACCTGTATTGATGTGAGATGGGGCTAACGCGAGTTTACATCACTGTCCTGACGTCGTATCTCCAACGACCATTCATGCGAATATGTTATACTCCAGCTCTTGTTGGTTAAATTGTTTTGGGAAAACATTTCACACAGTTCATTCTAGGTTCGGCCCTTTGACTGTTCTGGACACCTCTTGCATAACTGCATGGAGATGTAGTGTTTCAACTCCATATGGTAAAGGTTGTTGACCAGGAAATCATAACAGTGATTTCCATCTCCTAGTGTTGTGTTTTACTTTTGCATGGTAAACATGCTTCATGTATTTTATATGTGCAACTTTAGTCCTTAAATTTTATGTAAAGTTAATTCATTGGGACAATAATTCATTTGTGGAGGTAGAAACTCGTTTGGCAAACCCCAGTGGTGAATATAAGCCCAGGCAAAAACGACACGAGACAGTAGGGCAGCAGTCACAGGGATTCTCGATTTCAGCAGGAAGGAATATTCATATCCAAGATGGCCGATATTACTGTTTCTACGGTTGAAAACTATAACAACACATACAAAGCTACTACCTAGCTTCATGCAATTTTCTGAATAACTTGGTCCGTCCCGGTAAAATACTACTTCATGTTTGAAAGATGTGTCTCTAACGTGTTTGTTTGCTTACATACCATACATACATATCTAGCTGTCTCTGGTTATCCTTTTGAGTTTGATTCTTGTGACTTCATGTGAAATGACTGAATATCAATAATGAAAATAAATATAAACTGCAATTAAATCCTCACCTGTGAAAGAAGGAGAATAAGTGATATTGGGTGTGAAACACAAACAATATATTTTTTATTGTGAAATCGAACTATATAAATGCTTTACCCACGGGCCTACCCTCATCACCCTTGTCTTGTACATATTTGTATGGAGTGGCTTCTCAACAAAGCATCTTGCGTACCAGAAGAATCACACATGACAAAGTAGAACAGAACACTCCATATTTGTGGGAGCGGAAGTTGAGCCAGTGCTTCTGGGTAAATGATAAAGCCAAGACCGGGCCCTGGAAAAAACATAACTAATTTAGAAAGTGTTTGAGCTTGTTTGTTACCGGAAAGATTACACTTTAATAAAATGCATAATAAACTTATGTGCAAGATAGTGGACTCCGCAACATCTAGCAATTCATCATATTTTGAGAACATTTAAAAGGGAAGACTCATCAGAAATACAAAGGGGCTGGATAGTCAGCATAAAGTTAGGCCTCCAAACCGAGGTGTAGAATAGAGAACTGAACCAAACGTCTCGAGGAACAGGATTAAACGCAATCAGAGTGGGATTCCGAAAACGTTTTGCATTCCTCCAGTTGAACTGATAGAATTGCTTAAATTTCAATATTTTAACCACACACCTGAGGACAAAACATCTGTGATGTGGACGTTGGCTTCAGTGAGCTATGGATCCCAGAAACACTTGAATACAACTAATCCTGCAAATAAGCTTGATCCTCCACACGCCAGTGTACAGATGATTGCGTTCCTTGGGACAAAAGGACAAACTGAAATCAGTCTCACGGGTGAAATACACAGAGATTATTAACCTCGTGTGTTTCCGTAAATTAGGAATAAAAATTGTATTATGCGAGCCTTTCATATAATGTCATTCTATAATTATTTTAAAAAAAAGCAAATTGCATTCGCGTAAGGAACACTAGGGACAGACACATTTTTATATGTTTCTCATCTCCAAACTGGTGCTGATGACAGGGCGGGCGGGCTAAAAAGAAACAAAAAAAAAAAAAAAAAAAAGAAAGGAAAAAAATCAGTTTGCCATCTTCTTTTCAAGCTGGTGACAGAAAATGACCCTACTACAGTACCCAGACCATTAAAAGAGGCTTTTGTTATTGTGAGAATCCTTTTCTTCTCAATTTTAGACAGTTCTTATATCATTAGATATAAGGAAACTATATGAAATCCTGAGAAAATGCATATTTTGGCTCTTAATTAAATATGTTATACTACAAACCATCAATAGAGCCTCTTTAAATGTCACATTGGATGAGAATACAACAACAAAGTCAGTTCTTCAAAATGGCACTTTGGTTATTTTTGGAGAGATGTATCGCTTTTTGAAGTTTTTTTGGCCATGGGTCAAAGGCTGTCGTCCACTGGTTGCAGGTACACAGTTTGTTTAATGTCCAAGCGCAATACGAATTGACACGATAGAAGATAACGAGGAAAACGCCATGAAAAATCGCTATATTGTCACGGCATTTCCTATGACAGAACACGAGACAGTGTAAGTCTCGGGTGTCATAGCATCTATGGAATAATGAAAACTCACTTTATATATCAGCCCTTATGTTATTTCCGACGGCAATTCTTCAACTATTGCCGCATTCAAATGTAACAAATAGTTCTCATACTACCACCAACCTCAATGTAAAAAGAATCGGAGATACACCTCCAAGCAACGGACCTGTATCCCCTGGAAGGCCTTTATCGCAAATTTGTAATTATTACACATCCCAGAAGAAATTCCGTGCAGAATGTAACATTAATTATATATGAATAGTACGTTTTGATCAGCAGCTTCTCACACAATTCATTTTGTTCTCAAATTCTGACTCTGATACATACTTAATGTACCATATACCTGTTCTCCAACTAGTCGGTTGCAGCATATATATCAGTCATCATAGTTTGAAATGAAAGATTTAGCCCTTATAAAATGTGCCCATCAGACAGTGCTGTGCTGTGCAAAAGTTTAACACCATTTTACCTCTAAACACAAGTAGTCATTTACAGAGATTTGTCTCAAGAAACAGATCATTCTGACCCAAGAGGATGTGTACTGTAGAATTACATGACATATAACTGTATCTTAGAATTACATGACATATGACTGTATCTTCTTGTTTGGGTACCATTATGTTGATGCAATATGTCATATGAAAGACCATGTAGCTTTATGTCTGTTTGTTAGGAATTAACATAGAAAATGTGTTTATAATGAAATATTTTTTGATGACATAAATTTGAATTTAACCCCACAATCATTCCATGTAGATATGTGTATGCATTATTTATATTTTTGCACATTTACCAGATAATACTTATGTACAATGACTGAATAAAGTCATGCATATGTAATGTAATATTAAAGTACACACGCACCATCATACAAATATATCAGATAAAATTCACAACGTAATTCACACATTGCATAATGTTCAATGCTTTCACATTTCGCGCACCGCATCAGCTACATGAATGCAGCCTAATCGGCTTAATACGATATAGATTTGAGTACATAATATTATGCAATGAAAATACATTCCGGGCTTAAGAGTGTGATATTCAGACATTTAGTGCCAGACTTAAAATACCAATTGCAAAACGTCAACAAAACGACAAAACGTGACCTGAAAACGATCAGCTGATTCCACCGACTCGCTTCGAACGGCCATTTCGAGATTCATTAATGCAATATAAGGAGTCATAGCTATCCCCGGTGTATCATGAAATCACGGAACAAATATTTCAGTAAAGGTCACATAAAACCCTAGGGGTAAAAATACATAAATCACTAACTGGCATCGTTATAAAATGAAACCCCGTCATTAAAACTACTCATTTCGACCTTTAATTGACTTAAATCGACCTTTTGACAACAGTGCACAATTCTCACCCGCGAACGAAATTTAAACCAATCAGAGCGGCGCGACTCTGTGACGTCATATGAGGAATAGCTTTGAGGGCCGATGCAGAATTCATCTACATTTTAGGGGTAAATTATCTTGTTTACAGGCTTGTATAAACCTGAAATCGTGACAATTGTTGTGGAAAATGAAAGCTATATGTTCTCTCACAATCTACTGGCATTTAATTTTGTCTCCTGCTTTGCCTAGTTTCCGAGTTACAACTTGTTTTCATAGACGCTTCTGTCACAATTGATTGGTGTCGTTAGGCCCCTATTTGAATAATGACTGATCCAAATTGATCCCATTTCTGTGTTTTTTTACCTCGATATTTAATCATGTCATGTAAAAATCTGTTTGTATTCTCAAAACAGTGTCGGCCCATAAGTTTTCACATGCAATACAGCAATTAATACTCCCTTGTTGTAACCCGTGTTAGGTGGTATAAACCTACACATGTTATTTGTCATCATTCACTTGATGGTCAGTTAATGAATTTATAACAGGTATAATTAGTGGTAACACACTTAGATTACCCGACAAAGGTTCCCATTTGGCATTTCTTGTGTCTGGAGTAAATATTCAACATTATAAACATCGATCAAAGGATTAACTGATAACACGCTGATTGATTAATTACTTTTATCTTACACAGCGGATTTGTCAAAAGGTAGTGTTTATGTATGTAGATTTACTAATCTATACTCGAATACACTCTGCCGTGTCGGTGTCTGCGTAAAAACAACGTCCTTCTTTCAAAGGATTAACTGGCAATACATTGATTGATTGCCCATTATTGGCTAACTAAATTACTGTTTTAATGAAAGGCGGACATTATGCAATTAGTTGCCAGGTGTGCTATCTTGGGTGACCAATGAGACTATACACCAATACCTGAAAAGATTTATCACTTTTTCGTATATTAAACTGTTAAAAGACACATCATTTGGAACAGTTTTGTGGATATTGATGGATACATTCCTCAAACAAGGTAATGGCCTGATATTGTTCCTATAACTTTAATCTGTTTTAATTTTAATATTTGCATTTTGTTTTTATTCATTTGTCGTAGCATTCAACAGAATCATTGTTTTCGCCATGAAGTGTAATGAGACAGACAACATACACTAGGGTGTAAAAGGAATTATGATTCACATTGGCAAACTATAAAATGTCTAGATATTACAGTTCTGTTATAAATTCACTATAAGTATCAGCAGATCGTCAGGCTTTTTATTTAGTTTCAAAATGCATAAAAGTATGATAATAAACTAATTAGGATTATAAGACCAAATATAAAGACGCACATTGACTAGTATCTACATACTGGTGAGTGGACATTAACCATGTGAATGTAGCAAGAAATTTATCGCGCAGTATTGTGACTTCGACCCCACCTCGCTTCCGTGGAAGAAATCGTTATGTTATAAGTTGTGTCATGCAAAATCCTTTTGGTTATGATTCCAATACATATTTAACTACGAGTAGAAAGTAGTTTTGATTTTCTAACTTGATGAAAACAAACTATAATCTCATTAATTCTAACAGACTTTACGATTTTCAAAAATGGCGGCGCCCTGTCGGGAACATCCGCCAGTCTGTGGATAAATGCTATTTAGGTTTGTTTTCACCGAGTTACAAAATCAAAACTACTTTCTACTGGTAGTAAAATATGTATTTTATTGATGGCCAATAGGATTTTGCATGATTATAGCGTATAACATAACAATTTCTCCCTGGCAGCGAGGTGGGTGTCAATATAATACTACTTACAATATTATTGTTACTTCGACTACAACCTCACTTCCGAGGAAGAAATCGTTATGTTACAAGTTGTGTTATGGAAAATCTTTATGGTCATCAATCATATACATATTTTACTATAACTAGTAAGTAGTTTTGATTCTTTAACTTCCGTGAAGCGATCTGAACACAAGTAAGATATCGTTTCAGGCTTCCACAACGCTCGCTTCGCACTCACAAACATAACCCATTTAGCACGAACTGCGGGGTCCTGTGGAAATCTGTGCATGGTGACACCATCACCCGACCCCTAGGAGCAATTGACGACAAAGCAACGATTCGGCATGTCGTCGTTCATGTCGAGAAATCATCAAAATGATGAGCGTGCTACACACTTTCTATACAACTAACTGAAAATCGTTCCCTCATATGACGTCACTGCAGTGCCCTGGCGACAGAGTTACGTAACCTGTCTGTGGTTTCGTTGGCGGGCGAGAGGGAAGCAGGCGACTTTTTGGCCACTTTTAATCGCTCGGTATTAATTAACCACAAGTTTTTAAAGAATAAATTTGGTGTTCCGCATAAGACTAACCACAAATCTTTCATATGTAATGGTTAAAAGAGTAACAAAAAACAAAGTTTAGTGGTTCTTTAAAGTCTTAGCGGTACACCAAGGTGAACGTCAATGATGACGACAGCATATGGTTGTGACTAGTCGCTAATACAGTGCAAACATAAATCATGCTTAAAATAAGATCTTTCTGTCTTAAAAAGAACAACAAAATCGGGCAGGGTTTTCCTGGCAATGTTTCTATTTTCATTGCGGGTAATCACCTCATCAGTATCAGTTTCTTATACCTGACGAAATCGATTTGTCGGCTGTATTGTGATCGATAGATCGAAATCATTGGTTGGTATGTTTCTTAGACGATTGCCTCTCAGTCGTGCCTCATAATCCGTACCTTCAATTTGAACGAAGTACTGTACTCCGTTTCATGTTTTCCAAAGTCATTTACTGCAGTATGACCCCTGTCATGAATTCTTACAGAGTCACTAATTTTGAGAATGGGGGCAGCCATATTTGTTTACAAACAATGTAAGCTCGCAACGACGTCATCAATGAAATGTTTATGCTTTAGGATTCGCATGGTGTGTATGGAGTTTTGTGAAAGTAGTTCGTGGATTGACGTAATTTGCATAGTTATCTCATCTTTTACATGTCAGATGTACAGAACATATATTTCTCAATGTTTATTCAGAAGGTATGTTGTTTTTTTCGAATGTAATAGTTAATCATTAATCGAAAATATAATCTATATCTGAGCAAGTATACATCATAATATACTAACGACAAAAAGAAACTGTACATGAAATAAAATTGCATAAGATAAAAGTTGTTTTTGAATCAGCCATTGACTTTAGCTGAATTGGGAGAAGCGTTGGTTCAGACATGGAACAACATTCCCCAAGCGTTCTTCAATCGCTTAGTGTCATCTATGCGTCGTCGTTGTCAAGCCTGCAGCAATGCCCATGGTGGACACACACGATACTGAATTTGTAAACTGACATTTGACACCACATCTCTTCCAGGGCGTGTCACGATACCAAGTGTAAAATAATAGAGGTTTCGATATTACCCTGCCAACACTTAAGCATTAAAAATGGAATAAAATCAAATAATGCACAGTTACTTTATTCCAGTAGTATATGTAACTCAGTTACCTCAAACAATTGCTGTGGAAGGTGTTGTAGCTAGCCATTGATATAAGACCTCCATATCCTGGCCCCAGTGAGAAGAATACCTGAACACATGCTGTTACCCACACCTACAACAATATAAGCAAGATCATTGACTTATTCTTGGTGGATCACCTTTCCACGCTATGTTTCTATAGTTTCTTAACAGCAACAACATAAAAAGAAAAGAAACAACAACAATTATCATTATCGCCTTGATGTAAGCCGTTAAATCAATACTCACATGTATGTGATAATTTGATTTAAGTCTCTGTAACTCACCAGACTTGCAGTAATATGATAACACTACCATCTTGTTTTGCTACCAATGTTTATAACTAGCACAAAGAATCAAAGCCAGGATGACGTCAAAGATGCTCGGAATAGGAAAGAAACAGTACCTGTGCAACTTCCTCAAACAGAGGGCATGAAGAGCATGCTGAAGTGGGAAAGTTCAGGGTTGGATTAACAGGAGTCAAAGGGTCTAGGTGAGTGAGTTGAGATTCTTCACATCGACAGTATTTCAGCCATATCGTTACTATATAGAATATATAAACCCGTTGACAAAGGGCAGTACAAACAACTAGAACACAACAGAAACAGATGTTGCACTAGGACTTAAATGTAAAACTATAGGCAATACAATATGTATTTCAGTATATATATTTCAATACAAAATTTTGGAAATATGTGATCTTATCATGGATGAAAATATTGACATGATTTTCATTATAGAGACATGGTTGAAAGCTCGGGGAGAAGAAGTCGTGCTTTCTGAGCTGACACAAACTCAAGCATGTTCCGCGGATACACTCGCCTGGTGGTGGTATCCTTTTATTGTATATAGTGAGTGAGTGAGTTAATATTTAACGTCACATCGGCAATATTTCAGCCATATCGTCACGAGAACATTCGATATTGAAATGTAATATATGTATATTATAAAAAACCTGCCAACGAAGGGCAGTAAAACAACTAGAATATCACAGATATAGATGTAAAACTAGTAATAGAGTCTAAAACATTTTAACTATAGTGGACAACACAATATACAAATAGGCTATAGATCGCTAACAACTGAAGGTAGATCACCATACTAGGGACCATGGGGACTTACAGTACATTTGCTTCCTGCATGGGCCCTAGCTGGATTTACATCATCCCCTCAGCTGTTAGCAATTGAGATATATCTAGCCAAACATTTAAAATTACACATATTCTACGATTAAAAAAAGAAAGTTGAAATTTACTTTGAATGTTTTGGGACTTACGTACCCTCTCAGAAGGACAATAATTTTACAGTACTTTAACCCCCCTCGAGGATACAGCCACTAACAATCTGTGTTACTAATTCAAACTTTCAATCATAAAATATTTAGCTCTTTACAAATCTGTTAACAAATTTAATTCTTTTAAAAAAGCAATAATTAAATGAGGACGTATATTAGTAAAAAGATCCTTCATCGTTCGTGATTTGAAATAGATATCCCTTGTGATGGAGTACTCAACACAGTCAAGCAAGACATGCTTGACCGTGATTCGTTCATCACAAGGGATACAAAACGGAGGATCCTCACCTTTCAATAGGTACTCATGCGTATATCTTGTGTGGCCAATACGACATCGTCGTATGATGACCTCTTCAAATCTGGACTGACAACCCAAGTAAGTGTAACCGATATAGGGTTTTATTGCATGTAATTTATTGATACCTACTTGGGTGTCCCACTTCTTTTGCATCAGATCACGGGTGTAAGATCTAATGCAAGCTTTGTAATCAGAGTATGGGAGCAGAAGTGGTGTCACAGATTTGTTGAGTGCAGCCTTAGCAGCAATATCAGCTATCGTGTTCCCAGAAATGCCAACGTGGCTGGGTAGCCAACAAAAGACGATGTCGCATTGGCCAGTAGCAAGTTCATTATATAACTCAATAATTTCCAATAAAAGTGGATGTTTACAGGATAAGTTTTTAATAGCCTGAAGACAAGAAAGAGAGTCTGAAAATATTATGTATAGTGTATGTTTGGAATGTCTTTGGATATATCTAAGAGCTGTTAAGATGGCGTTTGCTTCTGCTGTAAAAATAGAGCTGTTATCAGGTAGTCTAGAAGATATTGTTCTGGATCCAATGACAGTGGCACACGCCACTGCGCCACCATCCTTGGACCCATCTGTAAATAAGGTTTTGTATGTATTATATTTGATTTTTAATTGATTATATTCTTGTGTATATTGTAATTCATTAGTTTCAGATTTCTTAAACTTTGACAGAGTTAGGTCAACTTCAGGCCTCACCAGTTGCCAAGGAGGAGAAGAAAGAAGACGGGAAGGAGATATATTTTCCAGCTCAATGCCGGCAGCAGAAAGAAATGGTTTAATTCTAAAACCAAGAGGCGGAACAAGAGAAGGATTTTTGTTGTACAACTCCTCATAAAGAGGATTGAAAATACAGTTAAATGCAGGATTAGACTCGTTAGAATAGAGTTTTGTTATATACTGTAAAGATAGTTTGATACGACGTTGGGTAAGGGATGGCTCATCAGCCTCAACATAGAGACTATCAATAGGAGAGGTTCTAAAGGACCCAAGACAAAGTCTTAGGCCTTGGTGGTGGACAGAATCAAGTAGTTTGAGGTTGCTTTTGCAGGCCCCACCATATACGATGGAGCCATAATCAAGTTTCGAGCGGACCAATGATCGATATAGGTGGAGGAGGGTAGTTTGATCCCCTCCCCACTTTGAGTTGGAAACAACTTTCAACAAATCGAGTGCCTTCAGGCATTTAGCTTTAAGGGATTTAATATGCGGAAGAAAAGTTAAATGAGAGTCGAAAATTAGACCCAAGAACTTGGCCTCCTTGACAACTTTGATTGGAGTGCCATGTAAAGATAGTTCCGGGTCTTTATGCGGTTTATATTTTCTACAAAAATGTATACAATTAGTTTTGGATTTAGAAAATTTAAAACCGTTTTCAAGACACCATTTATCTATTTTATATTTAAACACAACTGCAGTTGCCGTTCAATAGTATGCATCTTTTTACCACGACAAGAAATATTAAAATCATCCACAAAAAGAGATCCATCAATTGAATCATTTAAAACCTTGGATAAACTGTTGATCTTAACACTAAACAAAGTGACAGACAAAATGCTGCCTTGAGGGACTCCCTGATCCTGACTGTAATGATCAGACAGGGTAGTCCCCACTCGGACTTGAAATTGTCTGTCTTCTAAAAACTGTGATATAAAAGGTAAACGACCCCTCAAACCAAAATCATGGAGATCTTTCAAAATGCCATACTTCCATGTCGTATCATATGCCTTTTCAAGATCGAAAAAAATCGACACAGCATGTTGTTTATTTAGCATGGAATTTTTGATGAAAGACTCCAATCGTACCAAATGATCGATGGTACTACGATTTTTCCGGAAACCACATTGAATGTCAGTGATGAGGTTGTTGGTTTCCAGGTACCAAACTAGACGATTATTAACCATACGTTCCATTGTCTTGCAAACACAGCTAGTTAAAGAAATTGGTCTGTAATTAGACGGATCAGTATGAACTCGTCCGGGTTTAGGAATAGGAATGATTATGGCATTGTGCCATGATGGTGGGAAATTACCAGAAGTCCATATATTGTCAAAGATATTTAATAATGTTTCTAAACATGATTCAGGGAGATGTTTAAGAAGCTGATAATGAATATTATCGGGACCTGAAGCAGTGTCATGAGCTTGCCCAAGGGCAGTATGGAGCTCATGAATGGAAAAGATTTCATTATAATCCTCCCCATTATCGGAAGTAAAATTAATTTTCTTTTTTTCTTGCTGGTTTTAAATTTCTGAAAAGTTGGTGAATAATTGGATGAGGAGGAATGTTTGGCTAAAGTTTCACCTAATTTGTTAGCAATATCAGATTTTTCTGTTAAAAAAGAGTCACCCTCCTTAAGATGGTGCACACTACATTTGGAACCTTTACCTTTTATCTTCTTCACCATATTCCATACCTTAGAAATAGGTGTTCGTGAGTTAATTTTAGAAACATAATTTCGCCATGACTGTCGTTTATTTTGTTTAAATGTACGACGAGCCTTGGCGTTTGAAATTTTAAATTGTTTTAAGTTATGGACTGTTGGGTGCCGACGGAAATATTTTTCTGCCTTTTTCCTAGCCTTTCTAGCTTGTTTGCAGTCAATGTTAAACCATGGTTTACGAATGTGTGGAACTGTAGAGGATTTTGGAATACATTCATCAGCAATAATAATGAGTTCATCAGAAAATGTTTGAATAGGATCAGTAACATTAAGGAATAAGTTAGGTTGCAATCTTTCAGTGCATAATGTATGAAATAAAGACCAGTCGGCTTTTGTAAAGTTCCACCTTGACGATGGTGGGGCATCACTCGGATGTACAGTTGAGAGAACCGTGGGAAAATGGTCGCTTCCACAAAGGTCATCGTGAACCGACCATTCAAATTCATTTAATAAGTTTGAGTCTGTAAGTGAAAGATCTATTGAAGAATAACTTCCAGTTCCAGGATGTAAATAAGTATGTGAAGTATCATTTAATATACATAAATCAGTATTCGAGATGAAATCCTCAAGTATTTTTCCCTTTGTATTTATAATTGTACCACCCCAAAGTGGATTGTGGCCATTCAAGTCACCTGTGATAATACAAGGTTTAGGGAGTTGATCATATAACTTTTGAAGATCTGATTGCTGAAGACAGGATGAGGGTGGAACGTAAAGAGAACATAAAGTGACAACAAAACGCAGAGTAAGCCGAACTGCAACTGCTTGAAGAGGGTATTTAGTGGGACAGGACTATGGATTATACCCTGCCTCACAATACTGAAGATCCTCCAGTAGCCTTATGCCCTGGAGGGAGAAACAATGGTATGATGTATATCGTCGTAAGTCAAAGTGATCAGTTGATTTGAGATAAGTCTCTTGCAAGCATAAAGCTGATGGTGTATAATCTTGAACTAAAAGCTGTAACTCATTCAAATTATTCTTCATTCCTCTACAGTTCCACTGGATTATATTTTGAGAAGTCATTTAGGATGTGCTATGGGAGAAAGCTCCCGACCTTTCTTTTGGGAGAATGGCTCTTGGAGCTGGTGTTTCAGTTGGGATGACACTTCCATGTCATCTAAGAGATCGAACCTGTTTAAAATGGACACAGGGTCCCTTTGTCCCTTTGGAACTCGTTCATTTCTATGTTGTTTTTTGGAATAGTCAACAATTGGTGCAGATGTTTGGGTTTCTGATGATTGTGATACTGTTTGTGAGGACGAGTTAGAAGTTGTGCCAGAAGTGAGATCATGAACACGGATAGGAGTCTGTGTATTCACCCAAGTCAAGTCAGTTTGACAATCAATGGAGTGAGTGGAGGGTTTCGACACTTGAGCGTAAGTTGATTTACCCCGCAGTGGAGTGTTACCAGATGGAGTAGCTGAAGCAGCCAACTTCCTTGCCTCTGTAAAACTAATATTCTGTTCTGTTTTGATGCGTTGGGCGGCCATTTCAAATTTCCAAACAGTACACTCTTTAGAGGAGGATATGTGTGAATCAGAACAGTTCACACATTTTGGTTCTGATGTACATGTTCCACTGTCGTGATCTTTGTCACCGCAACGAAAAAACAGGCAGCATGATTTTTACACGAGTTTTGTCCGTGACCGAATTTCTGGCAGTTAAAACACCTGAGAGGATTAGGAATATACAGATCAATCTACATAGAGAAGCATCCAACTTTAAGAGATTGTGGCAACTTTGGAACATCAAATGTAAGCAGATAAGTATTGGAAGGCAAATATACACCGTCTTTCTTGAATGTAAAACGCTTCGCCTCAACTACACCCTGTATTCTTAATTGACTTACTATGTCATCCGTGGAGAGATCAGCTAGACTCCTATCTCTGTCTCGGATAATGCCTTTGCTGAAGTTGAGAGACTTGTGTGGATAACATTTTACAGGAATGTTTGCAAAGGATTTTGTTTCCATGAGATTTGCTGCTTGTTCTCTCTTTACACATTCTATTAGAATTGAACCAGATCTAGTTTTGGTTACATTTTAACAGTTCCAGCAATACCTTGAATTGCTTTTTCTAATAGAAAAGGAGAGCAAGAAGTTAACTTCTTCTCACTAGACTCTGCAACAATGAATCGAGGCCAGGTTTCACGTTCCGAATAGCATAGTCTTGTAATTGTATCTTCCTCGTCATCAGTGTCATCTGCATGATACCGTTTCTTTTGTTTTTTGGGTTTTGTGAAGCCATGATTGTATAGTTTGTGGTTCACTCTCCTGGCTCCCCACCCACCATGGAGTGTCAACAAGGACGATGCCAGAAGCCTGTGGACCTCCAACAGGCGGCACCAAGGATAACAAGAGAGTATACTCAAGCAGTAACATTGAATATAATGTACTACCAGATTGGCCCATGAGCCACCGCCTTCTGGCATGTTAGACTCTAGGCAAGTAATTTTGTATTTGTTTATATTAAGCAAGTGAATAGTACAAGTACATTTTTACCAAGTCCACAAAGTAATCAATGAATAATTAGATATAAGGTGTGCAAGACAAAATACAATGCACAGGGCTTGGCGTGACCAGCCGATTGATAGAACCGGGCCAGTTCTACCACCCGTCTAGGTGAAGTAAGGGTCGAAGTGGTGTATTGGGCAAAGGAACACTGTTCCTGGAGCCCTTGCCCTCAACCACCAGAATCCCGTCCTCCACCAACACAGGGGCGCAACCCACGGCAAACAGGTTGGTGGACCTAATATCCCCCCCGGGCCCACAACGGGGGTTTGAAGGGCGCTTAGCGTTACCCAGCACCCACCACGAGGAGGTTGCCCTTCATGGGTGCCTTATTGTATATAGAGTATATAAGGATGCAGCATGTTGTTACTCACAACCATGACTTCAAATCCATTGAACCGATGCAGACACTTGTCACTTTTCAAGAGGAAACAATCAGGATTCTGTGTATCTACAGACCTCCGCAGTCTAAAGTAAACACATTATCGTTTCCACAGTTTTTTTGCTGTTAATGTTAATAAATGCAAACTTATGATCATCGGAGACATTCACTATGACGATAGTTCCAGGTTTGATACCACTAAGATTGTCCGACTTCTGGAGGCTTACGGATTAGAACAGATAGTCATTACGGCAACTCATCAGAATGGCCATATTCCGGACTGGGTGATTGTACGGCAAAAGAGAATGTGATCAAAGATATTACTGTATTGGACAGACAGATGTCGGATCACTTCTTCATCTCCGTGGATATGGCTATTCACAAATCTACACCCGTGTAGTGTAGGAATATCAAACAGATGTCTCAAAGTGAATTCAAGAATGGCATTTCTGAATCGGAGCTACTGGTCAATCCACCTGTGGAAGTGTGTGAATTGGTGACTTGCTATAATGAAACCTTATCAGGACTATTAGACAAACATGCACCAGAAGCATTAAAGCATGTGCGTCCAAGGACGAACTCACCCTGGTACAATGATGCTATCAAGTTAGCCAAGACACAGAGACGCACCCATGAAAGGAAATCTAAATCTCGCTTAGAGATCGACAGACAAATCTATAACCATTCCAGAAATTAACAGACTGCTTAAAACTACTAGTGCTAAGTACTCAAATGACAAAATATTGCAGAGTTGGTAATCCAAAGACCTTGTTCTGTCACCTGAATTCCCTTTTGGGTAAAGCTCCAAATACTGTTTTGCTCATACAGATGATAATTTAAAGCTAGCGTCAAGCTTCAGTGATTATTTCCAAGCCAAAATGGAAAGGATAATATCTGGCCTAGATGCCTTATCTTCAGATATTGGTTTCACGAGTGATGAATTTGCTGGTGATGTTCTCACAGCCTTTCCTCCGCTTACTCCAGCAGAGGTTCTGGTGCTGATCAGTCAGTCTAAACCAAGAACATGTGCCTTAGACCCACTTCCCACAAAGTTCTTGTTGGAACATGTTGATGTACTTTTTCCTGTCATCACGAAGTTAATCAACACGAGTCTCCAGACAGGAGTCGTCCCCCCTCCACTCAAGAAGGCTTCTATTAAGCCTACACTGAAGAAACCTACCCTCGAAAAAAATCAGTTGAACAACTACAGACCTATATCAAATTTACCTTTCCTGGCTGAACTCCTTGAAAAATATGTTAATAGAGGCTTACAGGAATATCTTGAGTGAGTGAGTGAGTGAGTTAATATTTAACGTCACATCGGCAATATTTCAGCCATATTGTAACGACAAAAGGTTATGTATTAAGAATAAACATATGTATACTTATTTAAAAACCTGCCATCGAAGGACAGTATAACGACTAGAATATCACAATTCGATTAAAACTAGTTTGAGTTCAGTGTAAAATGTTAAATCATTTCAAAACAACACAATATAAAATCGGGCAATAGAAAATGGTTTGGTAAAGAATTTTCTAGAAGCAGCCAAACGTAAATTAGCTAAGCCTGTAACGAAGAAGGAGCCTGTTGATATTGATATTCTGCATAAAGTGTACGATTCCAGGCGTGAAAATGCATCATTGGCTGATTTGAGAATATTAGCTGTATGTTTACTGGCTTATTCTGGGTTTTTGAGATCAGCAGAATACCTTCCAGCATTACCGTATTATAACTGCTCGACAGCCGACATATGGCATACAATACCATATTACCGTATTATAACGGCTCGACAGCCGACATATGGCATACAATACCATATTACCGTATTATAACGGCTCGACAGCCGACATATGGCATACAATACCATATTACCGTATTATAACGGCTCGACAGCCATAACCCACCATCATGCCACATCACATGAACGATGCATGATCATGAGAATCTGAAACATACAGAAATACAACATTAGAATACAAACATGATAAATGCTGAAAGGCCGGGAGTGCACTGCCGCGGAACGCACGTCGGTTCCTGTTGTTCAGTATGTGCTTGTTGTGTTTTATGTAGACGGGAATGGGGGCGACTAGGAGAATGCCAATATCATTGCCATTACCCAGAATGTTCGTTTTATCTCATCACTGTCCAAGATAGTCATTCTGGCCCAAACTGAAAGAAATAATTGAAAGGTATTTATACATTTCCATCACGCACCTGCACGTCCGTTAATTTGTTGAAATCAGGAGTGATGAAGAACAGAACACCTTGTGGTCCGCCAGGTAGAGTCAGTCCACGGACAAGCAGGATGAAGAGAAACACATATGGCATTGTCGCCGTCACGTACACAACCTAAACAAAGCAGATTAACAAGAGAAAATAACCTTCAATGTATAGACGGCTTATGTGCAATTACATAGCAACATCATAGATATTTGTTCATTAAGAGGTAGGTCAACATGGAAATGAAAGGACAAAGTAAAAGCAGAAGAATGAAACTCATCAACATGTCTTCATTGAAACCTTGATCAAGAACAGATAGAGAGTGACTGTATCTTTTTCTGTCATTATTTCTGATCCGGTGACAAGCTTCAGGGAAATGAAAACGATCCTTTCTAATATTTTTTTTCCATCCTGGATACACAGCCGGAACCGTTTAGTATCCAGATGTACCACTTGGTATTTAGGGGATGGAATGATTCTTTCAGTTCCAGAGACAATAGGGCAAACTACATTTCCTAAATAAAATCAAACTTTTACATCAGTCATGAGGTACAGGACATCATTCTGGTAGGAGAGACACTAAGATACTAAAAAGAGTGGGCATTACCTTTCCAATTGATTTGATACCTTTCACCAGACTGCTGAATATTAAAATCCAGGTGACAAGGAGACACAGAGCGAGTTCCCACTTGATGCCTCCCAGATGTTCCAGTCCTGAGCTGATGCTGAGGACCTTGTATCTGAAAACAAGTCACGGTTGATTTGATCTCGTCATCAGATATGTGTACTGGTGTAAGAATCGAAAATGACACTGAAACTGAGGCAATAAGAGGCATTACATGAGGAATAGTGAGTGAGTGAGTTAATATTTAACGTCACATCGGCAATGTGACGAAAACAATTTATACAATAAAGATGAAAACATTCTGAAGATGTAAACATTCTGAAGAGTAAAACCTGTCAACGATGGACAGTAAAAGTACTAGATTATCACAGATATGAATTTAAAACTACGATGCAAAACTGAAACATTTTAATCAAAGAAGACAATACAATGTAAAACGCGGGCTATAGATCGCCAGCAACTTACATGAGGAATACAACTGTTCCCAAGGTACAATGTAATTGTAAGCCACGTTGGTAATCATTCCATCATAATGTTCCGACTTCAGGATATTATATCTTGATACGATATTAATCTCTCCCCTAAAGTACCTGTTAATAGTAGTCATTAGTCAATCTTAAGTAAATATAATGATAGTGTAACTGAAAGTGAAAGTGACCTAAATATAGGCAAATGGTTTTACAGACAGGTCTGAAAACAATCAAAGAATGATACAAAGGGTCTTGTTCCTGAACATGTGTCTACATACTGCCAGAACTCTTCAGCTGCAGTGTGGAATAACGTTTCATTCTCCCCACCGCTGTCAGTAAGATTTGTGGTGACTGCCAATGATTTGTTGACTTGAGTTTCGTTTGGAACGGCGGAGCTACTTGCTGAAAGTAACATAACATAATTAGCCCTTAAAAGACACTATTCACGATAAACCATGGTTTTGAGCAGAGCAGATGAATCGACGCACCCCTTTTCGTTTACGAACGTACGTGTGCTTCCCCATATAGTGGTCAAACCGAAGTACATAGATTTGATAAGCCAATAACAAATGAAAATATTGTACTGTTCATTTGATATAGTATTACCAATCCACTGGCAGCAATACAAACAAGATTTCTGGATCCGATCACTTAACTTGTGTCATCAGAAAGGTTTTGATATTTCACATCTCTTATGTTTTCTGAGATATCACCGTCACGATATGGCTGCAATATTGCCGATGTGACGTTAAATCTTAACATACTCACTCACTCTGAGATATCACCCGTGACAGCCGTATACTAGTCGATTGAACGGTTCAGACTGTATCATTAGCCAGGTTTTATGCATCAGAACCAAATAGTGATGATAACGGGTGTTTACTGTATCCTGGTGACCGTATACGTTTTACAAGGAGAGCATATCCATCCCCATACATATACATACAATAATCTTACTTGTCATTAACTTCATGTTTTCAACACAATTCTCAGTGTTCCAGGTGTTGTCGCAGCTGGTCCAGGGAAGAACTGTTCTACAGGAGTAGATCATGTAGAACACGGCCCAGGCACAGGTGGTACTGTAGTAAACTATCACCCCTCCGGATATGATAAGCATGCCGATCCCCAAGCCTGGTCCGGAGACGTAATATAAATACACATAAATTCTTTGGTTTCTCCGTGTCCTGAAGTATACTACTGGAATAAAATAACTGTGCATTATTTGATTTTATTCCAATTTTTGATGTGAAAAAATAATTTGATTTGTGGTATTGTCCTTAATCACTGTCAATCTGTTGACAGGATAATATCGAAATCTGTATGATTTGACACTGGGCACCGTGACACGCCCTGGAAGAGATGTGGTGTCAGATGTCAGTTTACAAATTCAGTATCGTGTGTGTCCACCATTGGCGTTGATGGGTTTGACAACAACGACGCATAGACGACACTAAGCGTTTGAAGAAAGCTTGGGGAAAGTCTGAACCAAAGCTTGTCCCAATTCCGCTAACATCAGTGGCTGATTCTGGGTTGACGTAAACGTCGCTCCATTTCTTCCCAAGCGTGCTCGATTGGGTGTAGGTCCGGAGAAAACGGCTTGCCAGGGGAGTACCGGAATGGTCCCAGTTACGTCTCTGTCCTTGAATTTATCCATAAATATTGTCCTCATTCTTCATCTCCTCAACTTCTAGAATACCAATCAAAGAAGCCAATGATCTCCACCCTGTATCGCCGACCTGTCAGATTACAATTGACAAGGACATGTTGTGTCTGACCTTGAGATGCGATGCGTCACACCATAAAGCTGTAGACACCAGACTGTCGACGTTGAACAACACACGCGTCAGCATACCGTTCTTCTCACCGTCATTACACCCTTGCCATACGATCTGAGCTGTCCAGATGAAATCTCGACTAGTCAGTGAATAAAAAAACAATCCCAATCTTGTGTCCTGTACCGTAGACGCTGTCGGCACCAGGCAAGACGTGCCTCTCGGTGACGTTGGAGATATAAATAACCCAAAAAACCGCGCGGTGAGGCAGTAAATGTTCCGAGCAGTCAAAGGGGCAGTCGAATGTGGTTGTCTTGGTGACGTGATGACACTCGTGGACAGCCGTTCCGAGGCAAATCTCTCGTGTTCCCATTATGTTGAAAACGTCTCTATGGAGACGAGATCGTGTTTTGATGGACACCAAATGTCTGACCACTTCATTTTGGCCAATTCCAGTCTCCAGTATATCCACAGCGCAGATACGCTGATTTCCTGTAATCTGTGGCATACGTACGCGTACTTTAGATAGAAATCAACGTATTTTCCACAACATTCAGAGGCAAGAGAATACTTAACCGTTCTTCTGTTTTCAATATCAGGTGTGTGACCTTCAGGTGTCAAAAAACAACCAATTAAGTTCATTTTTATAACTTTTCAAATAACTTTTATTTTATGCAATTTAATGTTATGTACAGTTACTTTTTTCCGTTAGTGTAGTTACCTATCAAACTTCTATGCCAGGTAGTTTATAGTTGATCCTGCAATCTATATATTCTGATACAAAATTAGGTTGGTTTTAACTCATCTGTGTTCTCTCAGATTTCCAAAGGACTACCCTATGCATTCTCGGATGAACAATCTTCACGGTTAATTTTATACATTTGTCGGCAATAACAGACAAATCACAGATCGACATTTAAATGAGAAGTATGAGTGTAGTCAATCAAATATTCGAACTGAAACAGAGAAGATTAACCTATGGCATATCAGTTAGTATTTTCGTACACAAAGTTACCAATAGTGAGGAAGCATTATTGACTGTTCAAATAAATCAACAGCCCTTCTTTGCAAACGGAAAATTACTCAAATGGGCTTGGCTTTTGTATCGTAAATTGGCATACTGTAAGAAGACGCCCACCTTTTATCAAGGGACATACACCCACACATGAGCGGCACCTTTCCCGTGGAACTGTCCTATAACAACTTCCAGAAAAAACAGCGGCAAACCACAAAGCAGCAGACACGTGATGTAAGGGATGAGAAAGGCACCTGCGAGAAAAAAATCTAAGTGTGGTTTCATTTTGGAGTGGCATACGTTCTCAGTGTTTGTCTTAAGAGATCACATTTCAGTGGTTACAGGAAGTCACTCACTCATATTAGACACATTTTTAATTGCCTCGGAATACATACATAGCGCACCCAAGTGTCTACTGATATCAATAATACCAACACGAGTTGATAAAGTTACAAATATCCGAGGATTGCCGAGGATATTTTTACTTTTATCAACGAGTGTTGATATAATTGATATCAGTAGACACGAGGGTGAGATTCTATATATCATAAAAACAAACTCTTCATTAGTATTCAATGAAAAAATGTACATCTCCGAAGACGGTACTGCCATTAGACTTGCAGTGCAGCTATGTCATAGCATTGTGACGCCATCACGTTCATGATGTCATAGCATTGTCAGGGCATTGTACAAAGTCTACTGACAAAACGATATCTCCTTGGAGATATCGTTTGATATCACATAAGCAATATCTCCAGTGGAACACAGTTTTTTATGATAAACATGGTTTCATCACCGATCCATTCACTGATTATTAATTGTTGGTATATCAGACGTTGGGGAAAGCCCCGTGGTTTACTTTGACCTTCCTGAACATATTCTTCAGTTACAGCTATCTCTGGTTACTTTTAATTGACTGTCTTTCCGTAAAGTGGACAATGTGATAAATAATAGCAACGAAAACCCTTTAAGCAATTGCAATACATCTGAGAAAAAAAATCAGAGACAACGTACGAATCCGACTACATGTATATCGCAAACACGTGTTTATTACTATCAAATAGTAATGATACCTGGTGTTCCCATAGAGCATATTTATCCCGCCCCAACTGTCACAAACACAAGCACTCTAGAAAGCACGCATTCCACTGCTAAAAGCTTACTTAAAAGTATATTTATTTGTATTTGGAATGCATACCTCCACCGTTTGTTTGGCAGATATACGGGAAACGCAACACATTTGAAAGGCCAACACAATAGCCAACGACTGTCAAAAGGTACTGCACTTGCGAGCCCCAATTTCCTCTTTCCTGCTCCTCGTCCCCACCATGGTCAGAGTGAGTGTTGTCGGTAACGTCGCATGTTGTAATTGTCTCATCAGTTTGAGTTGCTGCCTCCTGGGGTAAATCCATCGCTTAAGAAAGAAAGTCACTTTTATTACAAATAATTCGACATCGCTGGTCCGAATGATTTTCTTTTCTTTCTGTGCCATACACATTGTCTGAGTTCCATGTGATTTTAAAGAAATTGTATTTCATGCGTCTGTGGAGATCTTGGTACAGACGGGCATGCCAAATAATGTACATAATTACTCAAGTGTGATGCTTGATGATCTTTGATTACTTAAAGTCATTTGACGTGTTTTGAACAAAAAGAGACAAAAACATTGCATAAAGTAACCTGTTGCTTGTTCAAAATGTTTTTCTGAAGATTGGGTTAACAAATGAATTTGCCAGCGAATGTAATGCATTGAAGAACAGGCAAATACCAATCAGCAGCTGTGTAACGTGGAACATATTTTTAGAAGTTTATAATGAAAAAACCGTATCGAAACTACATCGAGTATCGAGTGCTGACTAATCACCAGTACAGTTTATTTTAAAATACATGCAAATAATAGAGACAGGAAGACAAAGTCATCAATATCCCCCGCAATGGTAAAATACTCTTCAGGAATATGTGAATTAGTTATGACTATGTCAAATGTACAGTGTGATGTTCCTCAGTAATGTTGATAGTGGAAATAGAGTGGTACTGTTGATTTATTTCATTAGGTTCTTGGATACCCCGAGTGAGTGAGTTTAGTGGAAAAAGAGTATTAAAAAGTTTAGTTAAAGTTAAAGTTTTTGCTATGGAAACGCAAACAATATTTTATTCAGAAATCCAAAACTACCAAAAGGCACCAGTTCACCACCAAATCTATCTATGTGCCAGTGTGGTGAAGAAACATTGAACGGTTTCAAAGTTCTGCTCCGGAAAAGAGCTGTACCGCCAATAACCGCGTAATCATGCTTGTCGCCATGGAACGCAAAAAATATTATACTATTAAAAAAAGAAACGCATAACCCAGAAATCTGTTGTGAAAATGTTGTATTTTCACACATGTATAACTCGTCCACAAATAGACTTTAGTACATGATTTTTTGCATCAGTTTAGAAGAAGGAAATGTTATAATTTTAGATAACGGAGACGTTGAGCCCCATGGTAACGACGTAGCACGGTCCCGACGTCGGATCTCCTGGCTCTCAGTCCAATCTCTCTCAACCTGTTCCGTACCGTTTGACCAGATATCCTCCGAAGTCCAGGCACCCTGGCTGCTGTGCTCTCACCCATGGAAGTACGATCACGCAAATGTAGTACCCGGATGTACCGATCTTGGGCTGCAGTGGTGACTCGAGGTCTGCCTGTACGGGGATGGTCATTTGTTATGCCTGTTTGGTTGTAACGAGCTGTAAGCCGTGATATCGTGCTCAGACTAATTCAGACGCCTGACAACAGAAGATTGGTAATCCTCAGCGTACATTCTTTCAATGGCGATGTTCGGTGTAGCAGCGTAGTGATTTGACCTTGAAACTCCTTTAAAACGAATGCCGAATTCTGAAAGTAATCTGGATTTTTATAGCCAGACAGTGAATGCTCTCTCAACTGGGAGGTGATTTCTGTTGCGTTGTGGTGATGCCTTTTTTAATCCTTGTAAGAAATCTCATCAAAATATACATTTTCAGGTAAAGTCGATTTTTTTACTTGTGCAATTGTGTAAAACCATGTTATCAACACTTTTGTTACATATGTTGACGATTGTGTGAACACAATAGGTGATTAATAAAAATTTTTGGGATAATATATTATATTTTGCTTGACGCACCGTTTGCAAATGTCTGCTCCATCATTTGCGTGATTGTGCAGACATCTGCAAACGGTGCGTCAAGCAAAAGAGTTGAAAACTCTGAATTGAACTGTTACATTATGTAGTGAAATCCATCGTCATCACAGTTCTATATCTGAAGTATACACCCCTCTCTATGATGACATTGTGATTTAGATCATGGTTTTAAACTGATGGTTTAAGTTTTCACCCTGTGGCTATGGTAGCCCGGGAGGTGCCTATTTGCCTTCAGAATAGAAGCTTTCCCATTGGATTTTGAATAAGGTGGTGCTTAATTAATGCTCCTGTGTCTATAAGTATGTGTTAATGAGTCACAAAAGTGATGATACAACGTGTTCACCAACAGGTGAGTGAAAGACCAATGCCGTCTGTTACTCACGTATACAAAGGATTTGTTCACATGAAAACAACAAGACCATATTAGGAACATGTTCTGCAAGTCAAAATAGGCACTTGCTTCGGCCATCATGTTTCCTCCTGGTGCGTCAAATAAAGGAGTGAGTGAGTTAAAATTCAAAGTCACATCAGCAGTATTTCAACCAGATCGTGACCATGAAAGCTATACACAATATATTTAATGCTATACATACTTGTCAACAGATTTCAGTGAAACAACTATATCCTGCATAAAAATGAATAATTAATGTAATTTCCAACAATGATTAATCGAGATCTAATAGCATCAAAATGATCCTTCACAGCTGATGATACGAAATATTAATTGATTGGAAAATCAATACAACCAAGCAGAGCATGCAACATACCTGTATGGATAATCCAAATATCACAAGTATGAGAATATTCCTGAAATGTGGTGAACCGCAGTAAGCTTAGCATATTTAACTAATGTTGCATTGATACATATACGACTGTCGCGTGTTTACACGCTTGAATAAACACAAACGTTTACAGTTTACCAAATGTTAAACGAGTGTAAGTGGTCTCCGTGGTGGCCGAGAAAGTGAGTGAGTGAGTTAATATTAAACGTCACATCGGCAATATTTCAGCCATATCATGACGAGAACCAATTATCCAATAAAGATGAAAACATTTTGAAGATTAAAACCTGTCGACGATGGACAGTAAAACTACAGTATCACAGATCGTAAGGTAAAACTAGAATGATAATACAAAACATAACACTAAAGGTAACAATACAATATAAAAACAACAACCCAAAACCCCAAACAAAACAAAACAAACACACAAGAAAACAAACAAAAGTGATGGGACGTAAATACCCTCTCAGTGAGACAATAATTTTACGCAACATGAACCACCTTTCAAGGTATTGTCACTTCAGTCAGTTATTTATTCCTTCTAACAAATTAAAATTCATTTATTAATTACAATGGAGATTCAAAATGTATCAATTAAATTAAGTTCCGATAAAAAGCCAACAACTAAATGAGGATAAACGTTAGTATAAGACAAAATATTATGGGTGTCAACTTCTTTTTTATTGTATACACAACGTTTCTGGGCTATTCCTTGCCCCTTCGTCAGGTGAATACTAACTAACAGATAACTTACTGGCTTCTATCACTTACGCACTTAATCCTCTGTAACACCACATCTGCTTTGGTATATTTTATTCTCTTTCATCTTATAATCCGCTATTTATTGTATATACATGCTTAACATCACTCTGGCTTCATGTACATTACTAGTATATATATCCTGTATAACTGTTAGTTAGTATTCACCTGACGAAGGGGCAAGGAATAGCCCAGAAACGTTGTGTATACAATAAAGAAGAAGTTGACACCCATAATATTTTGGGGAACATGAAGTTAGAAACGGATTGGGGATTGGGGATTGGGGATTCGAATTCCAAATCTGAATATTTTTTTCACATTTGGGATTCGAATCCCGAATCTGAATATTTTTTTCATATTCAGGATTCGAATCCCGAATCTGAATATTTTGACGGGAACATAAAGTTAGAAACGGATTGGGGATTGGAATCCCGAATCTGAATATTTTTTTCACATTTGGGATTCGAATCCCAAATCTGAATATTTTTGTCATATTCAGGATTCGAATCCCGAATCTGAATATTTTTTGATGGTGTAGGTGAACATGAAGTAAGAAACGGATTGAGGATTCGAATCCCGAATCTGAATATTTTTTTAAGATTCGGGATCCGAATCCCGCGTCTGATTTTGTTTTCATATTCAGTAATTTTGCACATTCGACACTCGGCATTCGGTATTTGAACTCATACATTTCATCCTCCCCAATCTACTGTACTAGGTGCACGTTGAATAGCTGGGTAACTTAAAAACATAAACAACCAAACTACAGTTTCCGATATTTGAACCTCAAATTGGAGTTTTCTCAACATTCGGGATTTGAATCCCGAATCTGAATTTTTTTTTCACATTTCGGATTCGAATCCCGAATCTGATTATTTTTTTCAGATTCAGGATTGGGGATTGGAATCTGATTTCTTTGTTCATTTTCGGTATTTTTGCACATTCGACACTCGGCATTTGGGATTTGAACTCTTATATTTCACCCCCCTTCTAATGTACTAGGTGCACGTTGTATAGCTGGGTTACTCAACATTCGGGGTTTGAATCTCGAATCTAAATATTTTTTTCAGATTTTCAGGTTCAGTACATTGAACCTGTTTGAATCCCGAATCTGAATATTTTTTTTTCAGATTCGGGATTCGAATCGCTAATCTGATTTCTTTCCATATACGGTATTTTTGCACATTCGACACTCGGTATTGGGCATTCGGTATTTAGTATTTGACCATTATTATACATACCTTCTACACATTTTGTATTCGGGACTTCAGCGGCTATGTAAATGTAGTCTTTGCACCGTCACTCTTCAAACTTATCTACCCTTGGCGCAGGCGTTCTCCGTCGGGGATAGTCGAAAGGTCCTGAAGCTTTCCCTGCATGTATGTGTTGCAGATAAAAATTTGTACATCGGGATTTCATTATTTTCGTGTGTGTATGTGTGTTCATTTATCAACAGGACAGTTACAATATAGGACATGTGTCTTTCAAGCCCTTAACAAACCCAAGCCATGAGGTGCTCAACTGACTGGCCAAGCTAACATTCCAAGTTAAACCCTTTGTCTAATAGCTTGCACTCAGTCTGCACTTGGTCACTCCATAGATAAGTTGACAGGAAAACTTTCACATCAGGTTAGTCCAATATGTCTCTATATATTTATATTATTGCATTTATATGTTACAGTACATTGAAACTGTTCTATTAAAGGAAACTGTTTGATATTATCTAAATCTCACCCATTATCTATTTAAATGAATGTGCTGAACGAGGCTTATAAATAGTAAGCCTCTGTAATTACTAACAAACAGCTTTTCTAGTGAGTGAGTGAGTGAGTTATTATTAAACGTCACATCGGCAATATTTCAGCCATATCGTGACGAAAACTATTTATACAATAAAAAGTGAAATGAGAATATTTGACAATGAAATGGAATATAAGTACCTTATAAAAACCTGTCGACGAAGGACAGTAAAACAACTAGAATATCACAAGTACAACTAAAACTAGTATGGAGAGTTAAAACTGATAGCACTATTTGGACAATACAATATAAAAACAAGCTATAGATCGCCAACACCAGAAGGTAGATCACCAAACTAGGGACCATGGGGACTTACAGTACCTTGGCTACCTGCATGGACCCTAGTTGGATTTACACCATCCCTTCAGCTGCTGGCGATTGTAAGAAATGTTAGCCACAATTAAAATGACAAGAATGCTACGTTTAAAAATCCTGGCAAGTTTAAATTGACTTTGAAAGTTTTGGGACTTACGTACCCTCTCAGGAGGACAATAATTTTACGCCACGTCAACTCCCTTTGAGGGTACAGCCACTAACAATCTCAGTTACTAATATAAACTACCAACAATAAAATATTTACCTATTTACAGATCAGTCAACAAATCTAATTCTTTTAAAAATTCAACTATTAAATGATAATTAACATTATAAAAAAGATCCTTCAATGTTTTGACATGAAAATACTTATCCTTTGTGATGGAATATTCAACACAGTCAAGCAGGACATGCTTGACTGTGATTCTTTCATCACAAGGGATGCAAAGTGGACGATCTTCGCCTTTTAGTAAATATTCGTGAGTATATCTAGTGTGGCCAATGCGACATCGTCGCATAATGACCTCTTCAAATCTGGACTGACAACCCAAGTAGGTGTAACCAATGTAGGGTTTTAATGCATGTAATTTATTAATACCCACTTGGGTGTCCCACTTCTTCTGCATTAGATCGCGGATGTATGTTCTAATGCTGGCTTTATAATCAGAGTATGGGATAAGAAGTGGTGTCACAGATTTGTTGAGGGCTGCCTTGGCAGCAAGATCGGCCATTGTGTTCCCAGAAACGCCAACGTGACTGTGTAACCAACAAAAGACGATGTCGCATTGGCCAGTGGCAAGTTGATTGTACAATTCAATAATTTCTAATAAAAGTGGATGTTTACAAGAAATATTTTTAATAGCCTGAAGGCACGAAAGAGAATTAGAAAAGATTATGTACTGTTTATGTTTAGGATGTCGTTGGATATATTTAAGAGCCGTTAATATGGCGTTTGCTTCTGCTGTAAAAATGGAGCTGTTATCTGGTATTCTAGAAGATATTGTTCGGGATCCAATGACAGTGGCACATGACACCGCGCCACCGTCTTTGGACCCATCTGTAAATAAGGATTTGTGTGTATTATATTTAGTTTTTAGTTGAATATATTCTTGTTTATATTGTAATTCATTAGTTTCCGATTTCTTAAACTTTGTCAGAGTTAGGTCAACTTCAGGCCTTACCAGTTGCCAAGGAAGAGAAGAAAGAAGACGGGAAGGAGCTATATTTTCCAGCTCAATGCCGGCAGCAGACAGGAATGGCTTAATTCTGTGCCCCAAGAGGCGGAACAAGAGAAGGTTTTTTGGTGTATAAATCCTCATAGAGGGGATGAAAGACACAGTTATATGCAGGGTTAGACTCATTAGAATATAGTTTAGTAATATATTGTAAAGATAATTTTATACGGCGTTGTGCAAGAGATGGCTCATCTACCTCGACGTAGAGACTATCAACAGGAGAAGTTCGAAAGGACCCAAGACAAAGTCTCAGGCCTTGATGGTGGACAGAATCTAAAAGTTGTAGGTTGCTTTTGCAGGCTCCACCATATACGATGGAGCCATAATCAAGTTTCGAGCGAACCAATGATCGATATAGGTGGAGGTGGGTAGCTTGATCCCCTCCCCACTTTGAGTTGGAAACAACTTTCAACAAATCGAGTGCCTTCAGGCATTTGGCTTTAAGTGATTTAATATGTGGCAAAAAAGTTAAATGGGAGTCGAAAATTAGACCAAAGAATTTGGCCTCCTTAACAACTTTGATGGGAGTGCCATTTTAAGATAGTTCTGGATCTTTATGCGGCTTATATTTTCTACAAAAGTGTAGACAATTAGTTTTGGACTTGGAAAATTTAAAGCCGTTTTCAAGACACCATTTATTTATTTTATTTAAACACAACTGCAATTGCCGTTCAATAGTAACAACTTTTCTATATCTTTACTCTTGTGTGCATGAGATTAGAGGCTGATTGTTTTGCAGAATACTCCTATTCAAATTCTGTTGTGGTTAGGTATGTGTATGCAGCAAACTGCATTAACATTTCAAGTGGTATGTAAATTGTGTGTGTGTGTGTGTGTATACACACACACATATATAATATATATATATATATATATATCATATATACAATCATATATATGCACATACATACATATATATATATATGCACATACACAAACTTGCATGGAAACATATACACATATCAGCACATACATTAAAACATAAAAAGATACTAATAAATATTATGAATTACCCAATTGTATGTAAGTTAGACCTATGAAACATTTTGGATATTGTATTAGCAAACAATATATTAAATTCAAACTTTTGACGAGTCTTTACATTAATGAATAAATTATAGATATCATTCATGGGTACATTATACAAACTGAGAGAGAGGGTAAATAAGTCATATGTAAGATCATAATAAAAGTCACATTCACACAAGAAATGTATTTCATTTTCGACCTTTCCGCAAAAGGGACAGGTGAATAGTAGTAGGGGGTTAGAAAAACGTCCTGTTTCAATATACATCGTAATTACAATATGAGATATTAATTGTTTGATCGGCATTCTAGAAGTTGGTGAATCAACAAATGAAAAATACAACTATTATGGATGACAACTTCTGGTTTATTGCGTTTATATTGAACTATTCATAGGTGGGTTGAGACAACAGATGGATTGTTCATCTGTCTGAATAGTGCCTCAGTATCCATTTTCGTTGTAGCTAACCATTCTTTGGATAGTATACAACATTATCTTGGTTCGCATCGTAGTTTGCAGGTTTCATTACACCACACAACCTCACTGATGGTGCAGTCGCTTCACATGTCTCCACTTCACTTTAGTGATAAAAAATGTGTTTTTTTCAAACATACATTAGTCTCCACAAACCCGTATTTAGAAATATTATGGGTAGTTGGATAAATGCCAAACTTCATCCATTCGTTCATTCATCATGCACTCATTCATTGGTTCCTGTGACTGGTTCTATAATGTAGGATGGGTGACTTATTGGACGTTTTTGCTGAATGAAGAAATCACGTTTTTGAGGTTTTATTTTCCTTACATGTACAATTTTTGGGAATTCGATTTCCGAATTTTGACAAGTGAAGGTGCAAAGAGTATAGTTACAAGGACGGTGAAGTTCCGAATTCCAAGTGTGTTAATACCCGTGAAGGTGCGGGTTAGAATTGGCCTTCGGTAATTCATGCTTGTTGGTAGAGGCGACTAACGGGATCGGTTGGTCAGGCTCGCTGGCTTGGTTGACACGTGTCATTGGTTCCCCATTGCGCAGATCGATGCTCATGCTGTTGGTCACTGGATTGTATGATCCAGACTCGATTATTTACCAACCGCCGCCATATAGCTGGAATATTGCTGGGTGCGGCGTAAAACTAAACTCACTCACTCACACACTCTCCAAATGTGTTAATTAAATGTTACCGAATGCCCAATGGGGAGTGCCGAATGTGCAAAAGAAAAAAACTGAATGTGAAAAAAAATCAGATTCGGGATTTGAATCCCAAATGTGAAAAAAATATTCAGATTCGAGATTCGAATCCTGAATATGAAAAAAAAATATTCAGATTCGGGATTCAAATCCCGAATGTGAAAAAAATATTCAGATTAGGGATTCGAATCCCCAATCCGTTTCTAACTTCATGTTGCTAATATTTTGTTTTATACTTGAATACCAACTTATATATGCCTCTCAAGAACCTCAGGATAAACTTTGTTAAATGGATCCGCTAACGTTTTGACTCTGAAATATTTATCCCATGTGATGGAAAAAATCAATACAGTCAAGCAGGACATGCTTGACCGTGATTCATTCATCACAAGGGATACAAAAGGGAGTATCTTCACCTTTCAGCAAATACTCATGAGTGTATCTAGTATTGCCAATGCATAGTGACCTTTTCAAATCTGGACTGACGGCCCAAGTAGGTTTTATTTCATTAATATATTGATACCTACTTGAATACCTACTTGAATGTCCCACTTCTTCTGCATTAGATCACGGATATAAGATCTAATGTCGGCTTTGTAATCAGAGTACGAAATAAGAAGTGGTGTCACAGATTTGTTGAGTGCTCCTTTAGCAGCAAGATCAGCCCTTGTGTTACCAGAAATGCCAACGTGGCTTGGTAACCAACAGAGGACGATGTCGCACTGGCCAGTAGCAAGATCATTATATTATTCGATTATTTCAATTAAAAGTGGATGTTTGCAAGATAGATTTTTAATAGCAAGAAGGAGAGTCTGAAAAGATTATGCACTGTTATTAATATTGATATAAGTTTAGGAGGGTAGCTTGATTCCCTCTTTGAATAAGAAACAACTTTTAACAAGTCAAGTGCCTTCTCTTATTTATTTTGAGGTATTTAATGTGGTAAGAAAGTGAAAGAGAAAAAAAATAGGTCTCAATTACTTGGCCTCCTTTGCAGCCTTGATGGGTGTGCCATTTAACAACAGTTCAGGGTCCTTATGCGGTTTATATTTTCTACAGAAATGTATTCAATTTGCTTTTGATTTAGAAAATTTGAAACCGTTTTCAATTAACCATATATTGAGCCAGAGTTGTAACTGCCCCTCGACTGCATATATATTTTTACAACGACAATAAACATTAAAAAATATAGTTGCAAGCAACGATGAGGGCTCCTCGGCTTCAGTTCTATCTAGCCTATATCGTCTGTCACATATTTGATGAACGTTGTAATAGTTTTAGTTAATATGAATGATTTCACTGCTAGTCTTTGGAGATACATTACTGCAATCATTAGTTATAATCGACACTAATAGCCCACTTGTACGGGTACATTTTGGTCGAAATCGGACCGTTGGTTTGAGAGTTACGGGTGTTTGAATTGTATTTGAGGGAGGTGATGTACCTTTTAAGAAGTTCTGGAGAAGAAATAGTTCCCTCTTAAAAGGCTGTATCTCAGTTGTTCTTGGGTCTACGGTCAAAACAATTAGTGTTCTGGAATGACCAAGACTTTATCTATCCTACTTGCACTTTTTGTGCAATGAAGTCACAGAGATTGTCCTACACCTTGTCAGTGGATGCACTTCCTTGGCACAAACAGCATATCTTAAAAGACATGATAGCATGGCTCGCTGTTTTTATTACCGTCTCCGCCATGCCTGTGGCTTTGACTCCGAGGTCCATCCACGGTACGACCCTGTCCAGGGCATCATGGAAAATGATGCTTTTAAACTTCTGTGGAATAGGCCTATACACAGCCTCAGAAGCATTCCAGCCAACAAACCTGATCTTGTCCTTTTTGAAAAAGCCAATGAATTTATTTATACCATTGAATATTCTGTCCCTTTTGACAGCAATGTGATTGGCAAGATTCAGGAAAAGCATGATAAATATGCAGACCTCGCCTTTGAAATGTCTCGCTTGCATCCCAAGTACACTGTCGTCAGGCTCCACATTGTTCTCGGTGCCCTTGGTTTGGTACCTCCTGATCTCTTGGCGCAGATCAGGAGAGTGCCTGGGTTCTCCACCGGGAGCACAGCCCTTTTGACAATCTGGGTACTGCAGAAGGCTGCAGTGTTGGGGAGCCTTCATATTTTCCGGAAAGTTCTTGGTGGGTTCGACTAGGCAGTGTTTCCTGGGAGAAGTCCAATTCGCTGTCTGGGCTGCGTGTAGAGGGGGCAAGGGCCCTGAGCGGATGATGAGCCTTACCAGCCTGACTGTGCCAGTATCACCCGAACCCTCTCTGCTACATTTTCATCTTTAATCTGTAAAACATAATAATAATCCGAACGATTACAATAGGTCTCCTGCCTAGAGGCAAGGAGCCCTAATTATACACAAAAAGGAATCCATCAACTGAATTATTAAAAACCTTTAAAAGACTATTTATTTTAATACTAACAAATATAACGGACAAAATATTGCCTTGTGGGACACCCTGATCCTGATTGTAATGGTCAGACAGGGTTGGACTTACTCGGACTTAAACTTGCCTGTCTATTAAAACTTGTGAGATAAAATGAGGTAAACGTTCTCTCAAACCGAAATCATGTATATCCTTCAAAATGCAGTGCTTCCATGTAGAATCATATGCTTTCTCCAGATCGAAGAAGATTGGTACTACGTGTTGTTTATTTACAATAGCATTCTTAACATGGGATTGTAACCGTACTAAATGATCGATAGTACTTCGGTTTTTCCGGAAACCACATTTAATGTCTGTTATAAGATTAGTGGTTTCCAAATACCAAACTAATTTATTGTTTACCATTCGATCCATGGTTTCACAAACGTAACCGGTTAACGATATAGGATGGTACCTAATTGAAGGGGTCTGTATGATCCCGGCCAGGCTTTATATCAGTATGGGGATGACAGTGGCATTGTGCCATGAAGAAGGAAATCTCTCTGAAATCCAAATATGGTCAAGTATTTCGAAAAGTGTCAAAAGACATGTTTCAGGCAAATGCTTCAGTTACTGGTAATGTATGTTATCATCACCAGCTGCAGTATCATGAGATTTCTCGAGAGCGGTGTGTAGCTCATGTAAAACACTTCATTATAATCTTCACCATTTCTTGTCGATTTTCATATTTCTAAAATTCAGGCTTATAAATTGATGATGAAAAATTATTTAATTTTTCACTAATCAATCTTTATTTCTTGTATTGGGAGCCACAGGCCCCTTCTACATTTACAATTGACTATGAGTGAGTGTATACAATAAACAATATATGTTATGTTATGTTACAATGTGTACAAATGACTGTCTAAGACGCATAGCTTTATATATATACACACTGCTAGATTTTGTAAAGTTTCTGGATTTATCTCTGGCATTAACATGTTAAATTTATGGACAGTAGGATTCAAATAATATTTCTTTGGCAAAAGTAAAAACCTTAGATGTTGGTATACATTATATAATAATAAAAAGTGGTATTCATCTTCCATATATCGTTCTTTGCATACAAGACATAATCTATCAACTTAAGTTTCATTAGCATATCTGCCAACTTCAATTCGAAGCCGGTGTGAAAAACATCTAAATTGAGCAAACGCAGCCTTGAATTTTGAAATAGTGAGTTCTTTGATATACAGTTCTAAGCCAAAAGATGATTTAAACGAAATATATGTTGAATATTTAGTGCTGCTATCGAGGGCTGCATGCCAATCTTGCTCATAAGTTACTTTAAGTCTGTATACAAACACCGACATAAAATTTCTAACACCAACTACACAGTGTTCCTCCCAAAGATAGCCAAATCCATACATGTAGAGAATATGTTTGATTTTAGCGGCCCAGTTACTTTTCCCCTTGATACAATCTAGAACAAGAAGACAAAGTCATCAATATCCCCCGCAATGGAAAAATACTCTTCATGATTATGTCTACGAGTTATGATTATGTCAAATATTTAGGTGTGTATATAGAAAAGTGGAAGGAGAGTATTGAAAGGTTTTTAAAGTTCTGCTCCAGAAAGGAGCACTATCACCAATTTCTGTCTATGTCAAACTTGTTGCCACGGAAAAGCCAAAAATATTTTATTCAGAATTCCAAAACTACCAAAAGGCACCAGTACACCACCAGATCTATCTATGTGCCAAGTTTGGTGAAGAAATAGTTAACGGTTTTAGAGTTCAGCTCCGGAAAAGTGTAGATTTCAGGGTAAGTCAAACTTGTTGCCATGGAAACGCCAAAAATGTTTTATTCAGAATTCCAAAACTACCAAAAGGCACCAGTACACCACCAGATCTATCTATGTGCCAAGTTTGGTGAAGAAATAGTTAACGGTTTTAGAGTTCTGCTCCGGAAAAGACAAATGTGCACGGGCAGACGGACGGACGCACGCACGCACGCACGGACGGAGTCCATTTTAATACCCCCCGCAAAACGCGTTGAGGGGGATAACTAATAACTTATAACATTTTTTCACAAATCTCGTATCAGACATATTGCATATTTTACACCAGTAAGCAACAGTCCTTTTATAAGTAAAAGTATACATTGGATAACGTCCACATTCTCCTCTGACAACATGGTTCGAAGTTCAGGATTTAACCCCAAGAAATCGTTTACATGCAAACATTTGTAAAATTTCAACTTCTTTATAATTATCTAAGCCCCATATTTCCGAACCATAGAGGAGAATGGGACTAATTTTAGAGTAAAAAACTTTAAAAAGAGATCGCTTGTAAAGCTGCACTATTTACATGGGATGTCCTTGACAGGGATCTTGACAAAATAACACCTAAATGTTTATAAGACGGTACAATTTGTAGTAGATTCCCATTCAAAAACCATTTCTCATGTTTCGATAACTTGCCGCCATTCTTAAAAACAACAACTTTAGTATTTTCTAAGTTTACTGATAACTGATGACTTTCACAAAAGCCTTCTAAAACATTAATACGTTTTTTTAGACCATATATGGTATCAGCAAATAACACTATATCGTCAGCAAATAACAGAAGGAATATTTGTACAACATCAGGGTGCAATTGTATTTCAGGGTAACAGCTTGACTCAACTTCTTAAGCTAATTCATTGATAAAGAAGGAAAAGAGCAAGGGGCTTAAAACGCGAATTGGTGGAAAGGTGTGTTAAGAAACTCAAATGACATTCAAATATAGGTACCAAGAACATGGCCTCCTTTCAACCGTGATGGATGTGCCATATAAAAATATTCCAGGGTCCTTATGCGGCTTTTACTTTCTACAGAAATGTATACAATTTGTTTTGGATTTAGAAAATTTAAAACTCTTTTCAATTGATCGGTGAATTACACAAATCATTTTGATGAATATATTATAGAAGCAATTACTGTAATTTGTTTTGACAGTTTACTTACCATTCTTTTCTTTTTTTTCCTTCTTTTTTGTTGTTGTTGTTTTGGTGTTTTTGTATTCAGCCTCGGTAACCACGGTTTTACATAAACCATACAAGTCCACGTAGTCAGGGACTACTGGTTTATAGCCTTAAACTTTTACCAATTATATTTTCTATTGTAAATCTACCATGAGTGCTTCATCATACACAAACTTTACCTATATATAATTCCAGAGCATATTACAAACCTATAATGAAAAGCTTCATAGAAACTTTGATATTGGTATAGTGAGACTTTCATATAGAGTATTTTAAATCCAAATTTAAAAACTCAAATATTAACCAATTATAGTTTTATTGTAAATCTAACATGAGTGCTTCTAAATATATAAACTTTACCTTTGAATATTTATATATTTCTAGAGCATATTTCAAATCTATAATGAAATGCTTCATAGAAACTTTGGTATCAGTAAAGTGAGACTTATATATGAAGTATTTTAAATGCTTATTTAAAAACTCAAATATTGGGTCAAAGTGATCTGTTGAACCGTACAAGAGGGATTCTACAGAAAATTGTTGCTGTGAATACTTAGAAAGAAACTTCACATAATCTTTAATCATTGAAGTAACATTTTTACAATTATAGAAATAATGGGAAACGTCCTCTTAAGTTTTACAGTCGTCACATTCTGGTGATTCACTTAAAGAACCACTAAACTTTGTTTTTTGTTACTCTTGTAACGATTACATATGAAAGATTTGTGGTTAGTCTTATGCGGAACACCAAATTTATTCTTTAAAAACTTGTGGTTAATTAATACCGAGCGATTAAAAGTGGCCAAAAAGTCGCCTGCTTCCCTCTCGCCCGCGAACGAAACCACAGACAGGTTACGTAACTCTGTCGCCAGAGCACTGCAGTGACGTCATATGAGGAACGATTTTCAGTTAGTTGTATAGAAAGTGTGTAGCACGCTCATCATTTTGTTGATTTCTCGACATGAACGACGACATGCCGAATCGTTGCTTTGTCGTCAATTGCCCCTAGGGGTCGGGTGATGGTGTCACCATGCACAGATTTCCACAGGACCCCGCAGTTCGTGCTAAATGGGTTATGTTTGTGAGTGCGAAGCGAGCGTTGTGGAAGCCTGAAACGATATCTTACTTGTGTTCAGATCGCTTCACGGAAGTTAAAGAATCAAAACTACTTACTAGTTATAGTAAAATATGTATATGATTGATGACCATAAAGATTTTCCATAACACAACTTGTAACATAACGATTTCTTCCTCGGAAGTGAGGTTGTGGTCGAAGTAACAATAATATTGTAAGTAGTATTATATTGACACCCACCTCGCTGCCAGGAGAGAAATTGTTATGTTATACGCTATGTCATGCAAAATCCTATTGGCCATCAATAAAATACATATTTTACTACCAGTAGAAAGTAGTTTTGATTTTGTAACTCGGTGAAAACAAACCTAAATAGCATTTATCCACAGACTTGCGGATGTTCCCGACAGAAGGCCGCCGCCATTTTGAAAATCGTAAAGTCTGTTAGAATTAATGAGATTATAGTTTGTTTTCATCAAGTTAGCAAATCAAAACTTCTTTCTACTCGTAATTAAATATGTATTGGAATCATAACCAAAAGGATTTTGCATGACACAACTTATAACATAACGATTTCTTCCACGGAAGCGAGGTGGGGGTCGAAGTCACAATACTGCGCGATACATTTCTTGCTACATTCACATGGTTAATGTCCACTCACCAGTATGTAGATACTAGTCAATGTGCGTCTTTATATTTGGACTTATAATCCTAATTAGTTTATTATCATGCTTTTTATGCATTTTGAAACTAAATAACAAGCTGACGATCTGCTGATACTTATAGTGAATTTATAACAGAACTGTAATATCTAGACATTTTATAGTTTGCCAATGTGAATCATAATTCGCACACACACCCTAGTGTATGTTGTCTGTCTCATTACACTTCACGGCGAAAACAATGATTCTGTTGAATGCTACGACAAATGAATAAAAACATAATGCAAATATTAAAATTAAAACAGATTAAAGTTATAGGAACAATATCAGGCCATTACCTTTGTTTGAGGAATGTATCCATCAATATCCACAAAACTGTTCCAAATGATGTGTCTTTTAACAGTTTAATATACGAAAAAGTGATAAATCTTTTCAGGTATTGGTGTATAGTCTCATTGGTCAACCAAGATAGCACACCTGGCAACTAATTGCATAATGTCCGCCTTTCATTAAAAACAGTAATTTAGTTAGCCAATAATGGGCAATCAATCAATGTATTGCCGGTTAATCCTTTGAAAGAAGGACGTTGTTTTTACGCAGACACCGACACGGCAGAGTGTATTCAGTATAGATTAGTAAATCTACATACATAAACACTACCTTTTGACAAATCCGCTGTGTAAGATAAAAGTAATTAATCAATCAGCGTGTTATCGGTTAATCCTTTGATCGATGTTTATCATGTTGAATATTTACTCCAGACACAAGAAATGCCAAATGGGAACCTTTGTCGGGTAATCTAAGTGTGTTACCACTAATTATACCTGTTATAAATTCATTAACTGACCATCAAGTGAATGATGACAAATAACATGTGTAGGTTTATACCACCTAACACGGGTTACAACAAGGGAGTATTAATTGCTGTATTGCATGTGAAAAGTTATGGGCCGACGCTGTTTTGAGAATACAAACAGATTTTTACATGACATGATTAAATATCGAGGTAAAAAAACACAGAAATGGGATCAATTTGGATCAGTCATTATACAGATAGGGCCTAACGACACCAATCAATTGTGACAGAAGCGTCTATGAAAACAAGTTGTAACTCGGAAACTAAGCAAAGCAGGAGACAAAATTAAATGCCAGTAGATTGTGAGAACATATATTTTCCACAACAATTGTCACGATTTCAGGTTTATACAAGCCTGTAAACAAGATAATTTACCCCCTAAAATGTAGATGAATTCTGCATCGGCCCTCAAAGCTATTCCTCATATGACGTCACAGAGTCGCGCCGCTCTGATTGGTTTAAATTTCGTTCGCGGGTGAGAATTGTGCACTGTTGTCAAAAAGGTCGATTTAAGTCAATTAAAGGTCGAAATGAGTAGTTTTAATGACGGGGTTTCATTTATAACGATGCCAGTTAGTGATTTATGTATTTTTACCCCCTAGGGTTTATGTGACCTTTAAGTGAAGTTTAAACAACCATTTCTTACATGGCAAAATATTGTGTATAATCTTGAAATGTAATTCTTTTAACTTGTTGGATAACGGAAGGGTTGTGAAAAGACCGTACATTTTGCTAGTATGTGATGGATCATTAAATGTATATTGTAAAGTGACTTTGTTATCCACAATAATTGAATAAAAGTGCCTAGACTTAATCTTATCATTCATAATATTTCCCTGTAACTTAGGTGGTGTGTTTAACAAAAACTGAATTTTTGGACTATATTTATAAAACATATTGCTCCCTATTGCTCTTTGAACAGCTCTTTTGATGTTGTAAAAATATCTACTGTGAATAATCAAATTATATATCTCTTGTAACTCTAGTCTAGTTCTCCATTTTCATCAAGCAAATCTCTAACGCATACAATGCCAGCTTTTACCCATTCATCATTATACACAGACTTCTTATTTAAAATGACTAATTTATTATTCCAAATTATTTGATTAAAATATATCTTCATCAATGTTAACAGTTTCTCTCCAATCCTTTAACATACATCTATAAAATGATGGTACAGCAATATGCAATTTTCTTAGGTCATATTTACATTTTAGAATAAAAGATAACCCTCCTACATTTTTCAAAACTTTATCTAAAAACAATTTCCAACTTCCATCAGAGGAACAATATCTTGGTATCCATGTCAAACAGAGTGCTTTATTCATACTGGTAAAATCCAAAGCTGAAGCTCCCCATAGTTCTTTTACATTCAGCATTGTTGTTCTATTCACTTTTTCATTCTTATAATTCCAAATAAATCTAAACAATTCCACATTGATTTCTATACACAAACTTGCTGGAACCTGCATCATACTGCTTTGGTAAATTAGACTTGAACAACCTTCCCCCTTTAGAATGCAATATTCTTCCAGAAATTGATAAATTTCTTGATGAACAAATTTGGAATCGTTTTCTTATTTTCAAAATTTGGGGTTTGAGTTTTTCTGTTGCTAAAGTATCATTATTTCTAAACAATTGAATACCTAAACATTTAATGCCACTATAAACAATGTCTAAACCTTTTATACCACACGATATTGGACGGTTATGTATAGGCATAACATTACTTTTATTTATATTTATCTTAAGGTCTGTTATTTTTTCAGATCTGTTGTAAAATTCTACAGCTTTTGCTACTGATTGTATATTTTTTAATGTCAAATTGGTATCATCTGCAAAATAAATGCCTTTCACTTCTTTCTTCCCAATTCTGACACCTTGAATATCTAATTTTTTCCTGATTTTCATATTTATGATTTCGGAGCTAATGATAAAAATATAAGGGCTTAAAGGGCATCCCTGTCTAACACCTTTGAACAACTGAAACCAATTGGTTGCCCTGCCTTTGTTAACAACACAACTTTGAGGCTTTTCATACAAAACTGAAATCCATTTACACATTGTCTCACCAAAATTGAATTTTTTAAAACATTTTAACATATAATCCCACTCAATGGAGTCAAATGCCTTTTGAAAATCTAGTGAAACAATAAAACCAACATCTGAGTCTTCATACATTTCCAATAAATCTAATAAAAATCTAATATTCTCTCCTATATATCTACCTTTCACAAATCCTGTCTGGGTAGGATGGATTATATCTGGGAGTACTCTTTTTAATCTATTAGCTAAAGCTTTGGCAATTATCTTATAGTCAACATTCAGCAGAGTAATTGGTCTTTTGTTCTCAATTAGCAAGGGATCTTTGCCTGGTTTATCCAGCAATGTAATAATTCCTCTCTTCTGTGAGACAGTCATGGTTCCTACTTGAAAAGTATGCTGTAAATTCGTTATAAATGGGACTTTAATATCCTCCCAGAACAACAGATAAAATTCTGCTGATATACCATCGCATCCTGGAGATTTATTACTTTTCATTTGAGATAAGCTTGCTTTCAGTTCTACTTTTGCAATATCTCTCTCAATAATTTCCTTTTGCCAGTCTGTCAAATTAACATTCACCCCATTAAAGAAATCATCAAAATCAGATTCTACTGGCCTTTCTTATTTCATCTGTAACAACTTCATCATTTTCTGTTACAATCTTAGAAATGTGCCTTTTTATCTTTACTCTGCTTTTCCAAATTGTAAAAATATCTAGTACTTTTTTCTCCTTCCTCAAACCATTTAGTTCTTGATCTTATAAAAGCACCTTTATAACATAAATATTTTCCAACTCATCCTTAGCTTCCAGATATTGTTGTTCTACTTTATCATTCTCACCATCTGACAACTGACAGTCCAATATTGCTAATGTTCTTATCAAGTCTTTTTCATTTCTATTGATTTCTTATATTTTCTTTTTGGAATGGTCTCTCGAAATCTGCATGATTTTATACTTGATCCACTCCCAATCCACATGTGGATTTACTGATACTTCCTGACTAAAAGGTTTCAGAAATTCCTTAATTTTATTCCTGTACTCCTCATCTAAAAGACAAGAATTGTTCATTTTCCAAAAATTTGGTGCAAAATGTCTATCTTTATCTCTTTCTAGCAAAACAATTTTGTGATCTGATTTTATGCTTGGAATGATGTTTGAGTTAACACATCTACATCCTACAGATTTGGTAACAATAAAAAAATCAATCCTAGATTGAATAGTTTTATTTTTTGCTCCATGTGTACTTAGTTTCCTGTGGGTGATTGTCTCTCCAAATATCTGTTAATTCAAACTTAACCATAAGATTAGCTAAGGTTTGGCTAGTTTTGGTTGAGGATCCCAATCTATCTTTTGAAGGATACAACACTGTATTAAAATCCCCTCCAATTACAAGATTATCTCCTGCTACATATGTCTTACACAATTCATCCTGAATAGCTTGAAAAAAATGTTCTCTTTCTTTGTAACCATTTGGGGCATACACATTTACAACAGTCTCAATACCTGAATCCCTTTCAATATCTAACATAATTACCCTGCTCTTGTTGTCACTTGAACCTGAAGTGACTCGGAGTTGTCTCCCCTTAATCAAGATTGCAACCCCTCTGCTCTCTGAACAACCATGACTAAAATATATTTGATTATTCCTCCCCCACTGCTGACTCCAAAATGGTTCATCTTCAGGAACACTATGAGTCTCTTGAAGCAAATAAATATCTGCATCTTGCTTTTTTAGAAACAAATATATTTCTCTTCGTTTATGTTTATCTCTTAGTCCCCTCACATTCAATGTAATGATCTTGACCATGTTATATACCACAGATAATGTTATCAACAAACCGTTAAAAAAAGAATAAAAAGGTAAAAAATTCAAGAAAACTAACTCCTTCTGTAGAGACCTAATGTAAAAGGTTGTCGGCATAGTGTATATATACCTAAAATAAAAGGGAGTAGACTAATTTTACTCCTGAATAACTCCATGTCTGTATAAAGTGATACCTGACTTAATTGTTCCGTGAAGATAACATGGCAAATGTATTCGCATATAAAGAAAGTTCTCCTTGTACCTCAACTTTCAACGAATATAATCATTATTTAAATGTATATATTTGAACTGAAAATGAACACAGTTTCACGTATTTCCAGGGTCACATATGTCCCTTTGTGTTTACAGATAAAGCCACACGATGAGGTATAACGTTCACGGTCTGTACAGGGTCCCATTGATGAACAATCTTCCCTTAATAAAACGCACATTCTATTTTTCTTGCCATGCTTGTGTCATCACTGGCTGAAGGAGTTTTTTAGCTTCAATGTCCTGTTTCGGAAGATCTTCTTTAACATAGAAATGTTTCCCTGATCCCTTAAGAATCTTTCTTGCTTGCATGAGAAGCTGGATTCGCTCAGGACGAAAGACAAACCGTGCGATGATAGGCCTCGGTTGTCCAGTCTGAGTGTGAGTAGGTCGACCAAGTCTATGACAGTTCTCAATGGTTGGCGATTTAGTAGTCATCTTCAGTTGTCTCGTTATTAAGCCTGTCAGAACTTCCTTGACATTCTCCTCCGCTGTCTCCTCTATTCCGAAAAACAGGAGATTAAATCCCCTGTGGTAACGATCTTGATCAAGCACTTGTCGTTCTAGGCTGGATAAATGAGTTTCCAATGTGGATAGCGTGTTTTCAGTAGTATGTAAATCTTTCATCATATCACTCTGAGCATTCTTCATGTCCGATATTTCACTGTAGATAAATTCCATGGATTGTTATATTTCTCTGGTTTCGGTCGCCATGACCTCGCGATTCTTCCTTATCTCCGTATAGAGAGTCTCTAGTGAGATACCATGCTCGGTGCCTTCGTCCGCCATGTTGGATGATAGGTCAAGATCTGACGCTGACGTTTCGTGTCTGATCGGTGACCTTTCTCTGCTACTAGCACTGAAGCCGAGTTTTCTCCGAGTGCTCCAGTGTCCAGGACGTAGTTTTTGACTGTGCTTTCCCATTTGCGATCTGTTCACGTTTTACACGAGCCACAACGCCGCCTCACCCTTCGAACAACATCCGGGTCTCTCTACTTACCATTCTTGTATTAAAAATACCGCCATCAGCTCTATCTGGGCATTAATTTTGTACTCACCAATTTTTACCTCACCACCGAAAATTATTTTCAAATGTTATGCAAATAACTTGTTTATTGACGCGGTAATATACATATATTGGCTCACCGCCGTCAGTTCTGCTTATTGCACAACTGAATTTAATGTATTGAACTTTAAAAAAACACGTAGACATGTGTCTGTAAATTAACATAAACACAATGAAATACAATTTCACAACTGGAATTATCTAAGGATAAAGGAGGTAACATTATTCGATAGGTAACATCTGGATACGATAAATAGCCAAATATGTTTCATGTATTACAATAAGTATCATTTATATTTTACTTAATAAATATGACAGGTATTCACTGCACAAAATATGTGATGATATAACGTAACTTAATCAAAACGTTCATGTCGCTTTGCAATAGTCATTACATCAACATGAAATATAAAATATTATTCATAAATGAAAATCTTATTCTTCTCCTTTCTCACGCGTCGGCCATTACTCGCGAAAACGAGGCTCGGTATACACAATCTTTACTTCCGGTATTTCCGCCCCGCGAATCCATCGTCTGCTAGAGAACAAGAAGTCTGAAATCTCTACCAGCTGTCGAATCTTCCGACATTGAAGCATGGACGACGAACTGCCGCAGTCCAACAGCTCTCCACAAGAAAGCTTACAGCAATTTAATTGAATCTTACATTTACGATGTTGAAGGTAAACACTGTGAGAGAATTTTTGACATTTCATGTTTGGTGTACTCGTAACAATAGTAATATGCCTGTTTGAAGTGCAAGTACCGTTGTACTTTTCATCATTTCTGCGAAACCGATGTGGAATATTACATATTGATTATACTTAAGGATAAGCCTTTGACTCTGTCCAACGCAACAAGCTTTGGTCTCTATTTCAATGTCATGGTCTCAGTAACAAAATGAGTAAGCTTTTGACTAATATGTATGAGAACGTGAAGGCATGCGTTAAAAATAATCAAGAATTTTCGGAAACGTACGAATTACAACTTGGTGTAAGGCAAGGATGTATACTTAGTCCATTCCTGTTTTCATTTTTCATAAATGAGCTTACTGTTCAAATGGAAACTAATTGTTCAAGTGGCATACAACTTCATCCAGAAATAGTTAAAATCTTCCATTCTGTTGTTTGCAGACGACGTTGTGTTGTTTTCAAGCACCGTTAGTGGCCTCCAAAATTAAATAAATGAACTTGAACATTACTGCGATAAATAGAAATTAACAGTAAACAGAGAGAAAACAAAAATCATAGTCTTTAAAAAGGGAGGTAAACTTTCTAAAAAAGGAAAGTGGTTGTTTAAGGGTATGCATCTAGACTGTGTTAGCTATTATAAATATTTGGGATTGTATTTTACCAATGGTTTGTCTTGGAACATGCATGTCAAAATATGCTTTTGCTCCAAGCGCAAAAGGCACTTATCGGTATTATGAGGACAACAAGTACACTTGGAGATTTTAGTTACAAAACCTTTTTAAAGATTTTTGATGCAAAGATAAACCCAATTTTGACGTACGGAGCAGAAATCTGGGGATTAGCAGAATTTCATCAAATAGAAAAAATACACTTGTATGCATGCAAGAAATATCTTGGTGTCAAATTGAATACAGTTAATGCAGTAGTTTACGGTGAATGTGGCAGATATCCAATGCACTTGTTTACAAGCATAAAGTTGTCAAATATTGGTTAAAACTGTTAAATATGCCTTTATATCGGTTACCGAAAAAATGTTATAATATTATGTTATTGTATGATGAAAATGGACAAAGAAATTTGACATCTCATGTTAAGAACTTTTTATTCTCTATTGGCTTCGGAAACTTTTGGAATGCACAATATGTAGAATCACATACGTCATTCATTCAGTCGTTAACCATAAGACTTAAAGACATATATCTTCAAACATGGTGTGAGAATATATCTTTGTCAAGTAAATGTTTTTACTATTCAAAATTAAAAAAAAAAGATCTATTCAATGAAGTATACTTATCATGTGTTAATATAAAAAAAAAATTAGGCGATCACTAGCAAGATTCCGGTGTTCATCTCACGATTTGTTGATTGAAAGCGGCAGATATAAAAATGTTAAAAGAGAAGAGAGAAGATGTACACTTTGTCGTTTAAATGAAATTGAAGATGAATATCACTTTCTCCACATCTGTCCATCATATAATTCAATACGTTGTAAATACATTAAAAGATATTACTATATCCATCCAAGCATCATAAAATTCTCTACCCTTATAAGCAGTAAAAATCAAAATATATTACAAATTCTTGCCATGTTCATCCACATAGCAATGTTGTATAGAACAAAAGTTTTATCACTGTAATGTAAATATATTTATTTATGTATTTCCCCATTATATATGTATATGTACTATAGGCATGTGGCCTCTTCAGTACGAAATAAAAATTGAATATGAATATACCCCCAAAACCCCAACAACATAAGGATACACTTTGAAAGGCCTAATTATGATATTTACATGGATAAATGATAGTGCAGTTAAAATTATTATGTCAGATTCAATTCATGTGACCACAGCTTGATGACATGTACCGATCTAACCAGTTAGTTTACCTATATATTGTTAAATATCCTGAATATATAAATTTAATGAAACATCTTCTTTACAGGAATTATCATAATTTGTGATTTTTCATTAAACACATCATTTATCATAGAGCCATGGTAAGAGTGATATTAGAGGTAGCCAATTACATGTATACATGTATTATACTAAACCGAACAGTTATGTTCTCTCAACCGGGCAGGTAGCCCGGCATGCGGAAGCTATGCTAAATTTTCATTTAACATATAAAAATATCTACCCTTAACTACCTAAACCGAACAATCAGCTTTACTCAAGCTGGGCTAAATTCATCAAGATGTTAAGATGATTATCCAGTGATTCAAAAAGCTATGTTGTAAGTTTCACGTGACAAATAAATTTTATTAGATTAATTAACTAACTCTTTTTATTAATTGCAGTGCGGACAGCATGTGATGGAAGCTTCATTAGAGCCAAGTGTTTCAAATCAATGAAGAAAAATGATTTCCCTCATACAATGTCTGCCATCACATCATCTCCAACATCAAGTAAGTCCAGTATTCCACACTGTTTGGTTATTTCCTTATCAGAAACAGAACCTGTGTACAAAGCACTGACAAAGCTAATCATGCCATCTGGTGTGATTCTAATGAGCCCTTTCATAGTCGAGTGAGACTTGTAGTGGGAATACATCTCAGAGTTTCTTATCTTTGAACTTGGAGTTTGCACTCTGATCTCTGTACAGTCTAATATGACTCTGGTATTTGGATATGTGCTCTTAAAATACTCTGGCATAACTTTGTTGATAGCAGCTCTCTCTTGCCAAATCGGTAGCATCACCAACATGACATACAAATAATTAGCCCAGGTGACCAAAATACGACTCACTGAACTGACGGATACATCAAACCTCACAGCTAAATCAACCTATAAAAGCCCTGTCTGATACGACATAAGAACATGAAAAACTGATCGATTAATGGGATGGATTCATCTCTGTAAATGTCACTCTTTATTTATGGATTTTCTGCATTAGAACTTCGATGTCTCTGAACTTGACTCCATCGCAATAGATAGATAGATAGATAGATAGATAGATACATAGATACATAGATACATAGATAGATAGAGTTGAAATAAAATCATCATAGGTTCTAAATCCAGTGTAAAACTGTATCAAATCTTGGTCATGTGTGAATCGGTTTATACCAAAACACCTTTTGGAGCACACAGCTGCAAGTTGGTCTTCCAATTTCTTTGCGTATTGTTTCAGTGATTCGAGCTGGTCAGCAGTACTAGTTGGTGTGTTGGCATAATGATGATCAGGCATAGGAGCTGGTGTAGTAGTTACATCCTCGCTGCTGTGATCGGGTCCAGAAGAAATATCTGTGAGGTTGTCCTCTGTGTATTGTAACTTGTACTTACTATTATTAACACCTATTTCAATAATGATTTGGGGTACATGAATTTGTGACATATTAAAAAATAATTTATTATAAAAACTTCACTTAAAAACACTCTGAAATTAAAGAAGTGTTTGTACATTAAATAAGGCAAAAAGTTTAGATTTGTAATCAATCAAAAATCACATTTCGAAACTTGGAACTATAATTTAGACAGTTAAAGATTTTGAAATTTATAATTCCAACCAACCGTCTTGATCGCCTTCTAGGTGGCTGCCTCTCCTTCTTCTCCTTCCAAGAGTAATTGGTTGGCACTGCTCCTTTCTTTAATCTGCGAATTCCTGTTAGGGTTCGCTGATATGAATTTTCAGTAAAATGTGCGGAACACACTTGAGTTGAATCTGTGACCTGTATAAATTTTGAGAAGAAAGTTCAATACAAAAACATAAGATAGGACATATAAAAAATGATCATATCATATCTTAAACATTCATCCTATACTATTTATTCTTGAGAAAAGCGTATCATATAAGCCTTTCAAGTGCATCAATTTCTTCATGTTATTTCAATTGATATGTTGCACCTAACCTACATCTAACTTGAAATGCAGTAGTATAGAATCCTATAATGATAATAATATTGGCAAAATTTCATTCCGAGATTCAGTAAGCTGTTCTCAAAGTATTTTAAGATGGAACTTAAAATAGGTAATGATATAGCAAAAGCATTCAAAAGAATGAAAATATACTGTGTATCATTTAGACCACATATAAACATTTTTTGTTTCTTCACCCTAAACTCCCTCTCAACCCAAAGATTATTTTTATTTTTCACACTATAGATAAAGCATCTTTGGTTCACAATATGTGCATGAAATTTTGACACTTCTATTTTCTGGTTTTCCATTGGGGAGCAGTAGAAGATTCCCAATTAAATCAAGGGTTTGGGGCTTAAAATGAAATAAAAAGTAAAAATAAAACCCGTCGGCCCGATCCATATTTTTTAAATAGTGATAAGAAAAAAGAATATGTGGCCTCAGGCCCCTAAGTTAGGGGAAAAATTTAAATTCAATCATGTTAACATACTAGCCGAGAGCAGCGATGGGGTCCTATACAGCAGGGTCATGTCTTGACCGCATCGCGGCTCTCGGCTAGTTAAAGGGCCACTGATGCAGAGCGATTAATGTTTCCAGCCAACAGTTTTAATTACGAAACCTAGCTGCAAACTGGTCAGCCCCTGCTCCCTCGACCGTGACGGGCACTTGGCTACTGTCCACCTTGGCTGGATTTCTTCAACCTAATCAGTGGGACATTAGGAAGGATGGATTTGGTCAAACTATTTAGACGGGTGATACGATATGTTAACCTTAAATGACTATTTATTATTCCATTTGATTTTCGGTACGGCCAGACCGCCTCCGTGGTGTAGTGGTTAGAGCGTCCGCCCAGAGAGCGGAAGGTCGCGAGTTTGATCCCCGACCGCGTCATACCAAAGAACGTTAAAATATGGTACTTGTTGGCCCTGCCTGGCGTATGCTCTTATTAATGGGTACAACAAGGACTGGTCGGCTCGGGGTCAGTATAATGTGTCTGAGTGGGTATTCATGCTTCACTGCGGCATGGTATCTCAGTGGGCTAGCACTATAAAACCAGCTTCAGTTGGTCATTAACAAAACCAGCTTCAGTTGGTCATTTAATGGATAATTCTTTGTCAACAGTTCGAATCAGATAGCCATGGGATTAAAATGTAAAATACTACAGTACTGACTGTACTTAATTGACTCTAGAGGTTTGATTTACACACATTGATCTCGAGTAGTGAAACCCATACAACATATGCTATTGGAAGTATTTCAACCTTTATAATGGATAGGCTTAATATGTTCTAATTGTTATTTTAAATTATTCTGTAATTTCAGAAGGCTCGACATATGCCCAACATCCGAGAATGACAGGATTTGTTCAAAGGATGGTGATCCAATATTTTTCCCCCACAACAAAGGAAAACTGTTACAGTTCAAGGATCCCAAACCACAGAAGTATTATATTTTGCAATTAAGACATACATTTGCAATTTAAATCAGTAGTCTATAATTAAATATGTATTTATGATTATTATATAATTTTCCTACAGAAAAAGGAGTGTGCTTTTGAGTGCAGTGATGTACCGACAATCCCACTGGCTCAGAGTCCAGGTGTCCCAGCTGAACCTGAACACAATGGAAGGACTGATGTAGTAAGTATGTTTCATGTCAGTATAAATCAATGTTTGTTTAGAAAACATATAGCATATTATACTTACTAATTTCATTATTTTGTACTTCTCTAGATCTTTGTGCTGAATTTATTCTTCCAATACCAATATGTGTACCCTAGGTGATAGAACATGGTTACGCCATACAGTGTGGAGACCAGTGTGTTGTACTCTATTTTCTAATTTTAAAACAACTTTCAAACCATTTTAATAGTTCCTCTTGGATACCATAAGTTTTCAGTTTATAAAGTTTTCCTCTATGCCAGACCTTATCAAAGGCTTTACTTATATCGCAGAAGACTGCTCTAACTTCTTTTCCTTCGTCAAGAGCTTTAACTATGAAATTGTACAGAAAGGTTACTTGATTTCTTGTTTGAGTGTCATTTTAGAAGTTGAGAAGTACAATATAGAACAATTTTGTATGGATAACAACTTCTGTATTTCGTGAGTGCAGTATATATATATACATACATCTCCTCCACTTCATGGATCACCCTTGCTTGACAACGGTACAAGAATCTGTATTGAAACGTCGCACTCACGAAATAAAGTAGTTGTTATCCATAAAAAAATGTTCTATATTGTTAATTGATTTGTTGTGGAATCTCCTGGGATGAATCCTGATTGTAAATTTGTCAGTATGTCGTTATCTCTTAGGAATTTGAATACATATATAAATACACATTTCTCAAAGACTTTCGATAAACAAAATGTTAGTGCAACAGGACGGTAGTTTGAACATTCATGTACGCTATCTTTCTTGTGATTAGGTATTACCGATGCTTCTTTCCACGAACAGGGAAAAATTGACTGGCTAAGCGATAAATTGAATAATTTCGTAAGTATAGATGTTAGACTATTTGCGGTGTATCTTAGTACTTTATTTCCTATCCCATCCGGACCGGTCGATTTTGATGTGTCCAGTGACATTAAAATATTGGCACCCGTGAAGAGCCACCTCCTCGTGGTGGGTGCTGGGTAACGCTAACAGCTCTTCAACTCCCCCTTGTGGAGCCGGGGGCACATTTGGTCCACCAACCTGTTTGCCGTGGGTTGCGCACGATGTGTTGGTGGAGGACGGGGGTCTGGTGGTTGAGGGGACTGGGAGCCTGGAACCGTGTTCCTTTTGCCCAACACACCACTTTGGCCCTTACTTCACCTAGACGGATGGTAGAACGAGCCCTGGGCATGGTGAATATATTCGCACATTTTCTCATTTAGAGGGTATTGGCCTTTTCGATTTCACGATTACAAATTATTAATATGTTAAATTGCCTAGAGTCCTATGCCAGAAGGCGGTGGCTCATGGGCCAATCTGGTTATATGGATCTCTGAATACTGAGTTTCTTGAGACTAATGTCATGGGCCGAACCAGCCTGACATGTGATCTTTTAGAATTCTCAGCTATTTATGTCTGTATTTCTGGAGTATAACATCCCTGTAGCCCTGGTGTTGCAGTCAGGTTTCCACTGTAACATCGTCCTTGTTGACACTCGATGGCGGGTGGGGAGCAGGGTCGTAGAACATTAGTTAAAAGAAATACATATCTTTTCAAGTTTTGTATGACTACGCTTCCAAAATCCATTAAAGCTGGATACTGTAACATCGGAGTGGAGGTATATATACCAAATCCTCTCCGGTGTTACAGGCGCTTAAAAATTTGGCCATGGTGCAAGGTCTTGCACCGGTAAATCTGTATGCTCCCGCTGCAATGAAAGTCATGAGAGTACTGACTGCAATAATACCATAAAATGCTCAAACTGCAGTGGTGACCACCTGGCATCATCAAAATCTTGACCAAAGTTTGAATATGAGGCCAGAATTCTCAAAATCAAATGTACTAACAACATCTCATACTTTGAAGCGAAGAAAGTAGTTAATGCTCAATCCAAATCTTCTACCGGTCCAACATACTCAGCCGCAGTGTCTTCTTCCGCTCCGACACCTGTTCCTAAATCTCAATCAGTTTCAAGTGAATGCCAAACTGTTATATCTTGGTTGAATGCTGATCCAATACCCTTGGATGACGATGATAAAATATCAAAATATCGTCAATGCACATCAGCCTCTCAGACTGAGAAACGCGACCTGACGATATCAATTCCACTCAGGAAACAGAGTGTTGCCCACCTTTCAAATAAAGAAAGGTATGGTTCTCCAATTAACGTTGTGAAGGAAGCCAAGTTTCTGGGACTGATTCTCGAACAAAATTTGACCTTTTACCACATATTAAGTATTTGAAGACCAAATGCTTGAAGGCATTAGATCTATTAAAAGTCGTGTCAAGTTCAAAGTGTGGGAGGACTCAACCACCTTCCTTCATTTGTACGATCAATCATCTGATCAAAACTTGATTAAGGCTCCATCGTATATGGTGGGGCCTGTAAAGTAACTTGAAACTACTTGATTCTATCAACCACCAAGGTCTACAGACTATGTCTTGGATATTTCCGAACTTCTCCTATTGACAGTATTTACGTTGAAGCTGATGGGCCTTCTCTAAACCAACGCCGTGTTAAATTATTTTGCAGCATATTACTAAACTCTATTCTAATCAGTCGAACCCTGCATATAACTGTGTCTTTAATCCCTCTCAATGAAGATCTGTTCAACAGAAAGTCTTTCTCTTGTTCCGCCTCTAGGAATAAGAATAAAACCTTTCCTTTCTGCTGCTGGCATTCATCTAGAAAATATTTCTTCCTCCCTTTTCTTTCTTTCTCCTCCTTGGCACCTGAGTTGGGCCAACAGGTGAGTCCTAACATTAACTATATTTAAAAAAAAATCAGAAACAAATGAATTACAGTATAAACAAGAATTTAGTCAATTAAAACTAGATATAATACATATAAGAATCCTTTATGTACAGATGGGTCCAAGGATGGTGGCGCAGTGGCTTCTACCACTGTCATTGATCCAGAACAATATCTTCTCGATTGCCTGATAACAGCTCTATTTTCACAGCGAAAGCTAACGCCATATTAACAGCCTTAAAATATATTAATAGACACCCAAAATATAAACAATATATAATCTTTTCAGACTCTCTTTCTTGCCTTCAGGCTATTAAAAAATCTCTTATGTAAACATCCACTTTTAATACAAAATTATTGAATTGTATAATGATCTTGCTACTGGCCAATGCGACATCGTCTTTTGTTGATTTACCCAGCCATGTTGGCATTGGTACACAATGGTTGATCTTGCTGCTAAGGCAGCACTCAACAAATCTGTGACACCACTTCTTATCCCATACCTCTGATTACAAAGCTAGCATTAGAACCTACATCCTTGATCTGATGCAGAAGAAGTGGGACACCCAAGTAGGTATAGATAAATTGTACGAAATAAAAACTCTATATTGGTTACACCTACTTGGGTTGTCATTCCAGATTTAAAGAGATCATTATACGACGATGTCGTATTGGCCACTAATAAGATATACTCCTGAATACCTGTTGAAAGGGTGAGGATCCTCCTGTTTTGCATCCCTTGTGATGAAAGAATCACGGTGAAGCATGTCTTGCCTTGACTGTGTTGAATATTCTATCACAAGGATAACTATTTCAAATCACGATCTATGAAGGATGTTTTAATAATATAAGTTCTCATTAAATGATTGCATATTAAAAGAATTAGATTTTTTAAATGATTTGTAAATAGATAAATATTTTATGATTGGAAGTTTAAATTAGTAACTCAGACTGTTAGTGGCTGTATCCTCAAGGGGTGGGGGTGGTTAAAGTACTGTAAAATTATTGTCCTCCTGAGGAGGGGCGTAAGTCCCAAACATTCTAAAGTAAATTTAAACTCTCCACTTTTTAATCGTAGAATATGCTCTGGTTTTAATGTATAGCTAGGTGTGTGTAAATTGCTAACAGCTGAAGGGATGATGTAAATCCAGCTAGGGTCCATGCAGGAAGCAAATGTACTGCAAGTCCCATGGTCTCTAGTATGGTGATCTGGCTCCCTTCAGCTGTTGGTAATCTATAGCTTGTTTTTACAGTGTATTGTCATGTATAGTTAAAATGTTTTAGTGTTACTTACTTGTTTTAAATTGAAATCTGTGGTATCCTAGCTGTTTTACTGTCCTTCGCTGACAGGCTTTTTAATTTACCTTTATTTATTGTAAAATTATAACTTGATTGTAGTCACGATATGGCTGAAATATTGCCGATGTGACTTAAAATCTTAACTCACTCACTCATTAAAATATCCCTGACGTCATCAGTGGGTTAGAGTGATAAATCTCGATTTGGATCTACAATAGTCGACTGAGCGATAAAGTAATTGTTTAAAAACATTGGCGATTTCTTTGGGGTCATTATAGACTGTATCGTTGAAGATAATTGTTCGAAATTGATTGTCATTGTTGCGTGATTTTATGAACGCTTTCGTCAATCGCAACCACGTTTTGGTACCGAGCGAGAAAAGACAGACAGACAGACAGACAGACAGTTTTATTTCAGCATACAAGGCCATGGCCCACATTACAGAATAATGTTACATTTGGTTTGATGCTGGTAAAACCAGTAATAGTCATACATTATTGCCTCTGGAAAGCCATGGAAACCGAGCGAGGTATTAGCAGAATCTTCAATTTTAGAGACGAATATTTGTTTAACTCTATTTCCTGCTGATCTGAAATTAGCCCACTTCGTTGGATGGTTACATTTGTTTGCAATTTTATGTAAACGATTACGTTTCCGAATCAAAGAACGTATTTGACTCGTCATCCAAAGCGGATCTGCAGGTCTAATAATGGTATATGTCTTATTTGGTATATGTTGATCGAAGATTTTCGTTATTACGGATGTTAAATCGGTTGCAATCTTATCTATATTATTGGAAGAAAATAAAATATCACCATCAATATCATCGACACTCCTGTTCATACCTTCTGTATCAGATCACGAATAGTTATAAACTTTCCTCTTATAGTTTTGGGAGGGGAATTGGTTCTTTTGATGGTCACAAATATCGGACAATGGTCACTGCAGATAGGGTCAAGAACTCCCAATTTATTTACAGCTTTGATACTCGAAACAAAAATCAAATCTATCAAGGTACTTGAATCTGGTGTAATTCCTAGTTAGTTCTGATTTAATCTGTTTTAAGGTCATACATTAATTGAAGGTTATCTATTTTGTTCGATTTTCCTGAGGAAGCATCGCCCTATATTAAAGTCACCGACAACGATAGTAGACATGTTCAGATCGACGGCGTTACCGACAGATTCCTCAATCAGATCCCAGTACGCCGCGCCTTATCTGCCTCGATAGACGGATCCGATTAGGTTTACACTTTATCTGTAACCACAGCGCCTCAAGCCCGGGGAGTGTCAAGGTCGTCCATATGTTTGGCGTTATGTGTAAATTACTTTTGAAATAGATCGCGACACCGCCACCAATGGTTTGCCTATCTTTCCCGAATGGTAGGTGGTATCCAGGTATTGCTTTATCAACACTGCTGATGTCTGCATGCAGCCAGGTTTCAGTTAGACATATAACGTCCATAAAAATCAAAATTCGGCGTGAAGTAAATCAATTTGACTTTCAGACTGCAAGCTACGTTCAAAAGTATTATTTTAAGGTCTCTGAAATAATTTGGTCCTGGATTAGGATGAATGTCGCCACAGGGGAGTAGGATGAGAGAGGAAATTACAGATACGTGAGGGGACTGTAAAGACACAAGAACTTAAAAATGTGTATGAATTTCGTAAATCTGACTGCAAATTTTGAATGTAGTTTTACAGCAAAGGAACTCCACTGCCTGTCTGTTTTTGTTCAATATCAGCCATAATCAAATATCATACATACTGTCATAACAGTCAGGACAAGTGGGTTCCGGTAGGTAAGTAAATGGAGGCAGACACACACAAACTGGACTAAAGTAACTAACACGTGTACACACGTTTGTTGTAATTTGATGCGGGATATAGGTCAGATGACACGGTGTAACATGATTTTAATTGGAAACACTGGAAACAAAGAAAACGAGGCAGATAAAGTACACCATAACCATGGTATACCTAGATGAAAACAAAAGGCAAAATGCGCTCTTATGGGAGGAACAACACTAGAATTTGAAACAAAGGAGTCTACAGATTGGCAATATCAAGCTAGCATGCCTTGATAGCTACACAATATATATACTCATGCCAATAATGGTTGTCAACACCACCACCCCCCACACACCTCCAATTAAAGAAATTGAAAGGTGGCAACCATTATGTGGCATGAGTATACATACACATGACGCATATGCTCGCCGTTGTATCCATACATGTTTACATCAATCCATATACAACTGACCAGATACAAGCACTTATACACGCACGCACACACACACACACACACACACACACACACACACACACACACACACACACATATTACAAGCTGTCTGCATTTTGCATACACACTTTATTATAAAGGTAATATGAAACATTCATACAAACGGAACATACATGTTTACACGCAGAACAACACAAATTACATTAGATGTGTGCCATGCTACCTCCAAGGTGCATAATGCTTGTGTACTATATTGCACATATACTACAACAACACGTATAGTATGCTATGCTAAGCAGTATCCGCTCATATTCAAGGTTACACCTGATTTTGAGATGGAAGCAAACGTCTATTCTGAATGTGGATGGACATCATTTTAATGAAATGAGAGTAGAGCAAGCCTAGTCATAGTATACATACAACCAAGTCAGTACAAAGGGGCTCTTGTTATCGTTGAGGAAGCTCACAGTTCACGTTAGTTCGTCTCACAGTCCCCTGAACCACATTATTTCCCTACTGCCAAGCCCTCCCTCTGCTGTGCTAAAGCCCTAAATAAAGCAGTAAGTCTAGATTTCCTCTGAATCTCTGGTCTCCCTAGAGTTCTTTTCAATATAAAATGGGCTTGTTTTGTTACTATCAAAATTATATATATTCAGAGACTAAGCCTTAGTCTAAGAAGTTCACGTGTATGCACGATTTATTGTAAGTTCGTGTTCGTGTTCGTGTAAGTTTTGTAGTAGAGACAGAGCCGTTGCATAGCATTTGAGCACGGACACACTGCTCGTGCATACCACATACTCACGTGCTTTACAACATCCGCAGCGTGTCTACAGTTAGCATCTAGCGGTGAGTGACACTGACTGAAGGCATGAAGGAGTAGTTATTATATATCTAACTCATGACGAGAATCAGCATGTTTCATGATGTTTTTAGTTTTCATGTATATCACACGTGAAGTTCTACAAAAGCGCAGTGTCACTGTAAACAGCACAGTTTGGATGCACAGTTATCACTGGTTACCCATGATGCTCCTCAACTTTCTTTCCGAGACAATTTGGCGGGCCCTTCGAGCTAACGCTGCTCGTGGGTCCGGTAAATCTTCATTGGTGAAAAACTCTAGGGGCTCCAGGGTTTTTCACGTATTTAAGCTTTGATCTCGACTTGAGGACAGCGTTTCAAGACAATTATAGGTCGTGGATTATCCTGTGGAGTGGTAGGTCGTCTGGGGAATACGATTATGACTAACATCGATGTCAGTTTGGGATGAGATTAACCCCAATGACTTCACTAGTCTAGTTCATTAACCAACTGGTCAGTATCCCTATTCTCCGGACTCAGACAACAACACTGAGATTCTGATATGGTTTTAAACATATTTTATTCTATTCAAGAAGAAAGAAAGGATTGTCAAACAAGCCTAAATGGCTTTATATTAATGCTGCTCCATAATACATGTGAAGGTTCACATTTGTGCATAATACATATTTATAGTGGTTATAAAACAAGTTATCTCTGAATAATAATAATCATGGATATCAAACAATTTATCTTGGTTTTGTTTCGTGGCCAGTTGATACAAATACAAAAAATAAGAGAAGCTTACAAAACTTTATGAATCGAAACGTTTTGATGTAATAATGAATTGATGGACTGACCGTAGAATATCCATATTCGTCTGTTGATGAGATACTGAGTTAATGCCATTTAGCACATCCCGCAGGAGAAACCTTTCACATAGAAATACGATTCGTATCGAATGGTATGATATTTAGGACACATGAACAAATAGTGGAATACATCCTCACTACACCTTGTGAGCAGGAACAAGAAGCATTATCAGAAATGAAACGATTATACTTATCACTGTTTAAGTCACTACATCCCAATCTAAGGCGGCAGTGTATTATTTTGACAAAATCGACTACCAAAATTTAGATCGAATGCCATTTAGAAAGTGGTCGGTCAACATGTGGTATATTTAGATATCATCTGCCTTGTTAGTCCTGAAATTCTAGTACTTTTTAGTTGAGTTTTCATCTGATTCGAACTCACACCCTCAGAGTCAGGCACCTAATCGCCCAGCACACAAAGTCAGCCGCCCTAACCCACTCAGCTACCGCGACTTCCACAAAATGGTGTAATCCCCAACATAACATATGTTACATTTGACCACTTCTAAATGGCATTGTGTAATCATAGCTTTCGGCCTCGGGAGCCGTGCCAATTCAACTCTTATCAGAGGGTACACAAAGCCGGCAGTCTAGACTACCAGTTGTCCGACTGCCATTTTTGGGAAGTCGCGGTAGCTGAGTAGGTTAGGCGGAATGACTTTGTGTGCTGGTGATTAGGTGCCTGACTTGAGGGTGTGTGAGTTTCGAATCCGGATGGGGCTTCAACTCAAAAAGTACTAGAATTTGTACTTAACAAAGCGAAGTGTAATCCCAAATATAACATATGTTACATTGTTTCGAGAGTTTTGCGTGATAGTCTATATTTAACACTACGAAGGCAATTAATCATAGGGCTAATTTTCCCTATCATTTCATTAATGTAGAATTCCAGGAGGTGCTCTTTTCCTGAAAAATAATGCCTAGGTGTTTATGAATCTGCACTTCATTTATAGGTGTACCATTCATCGAGAGGAGAGGTTTCGTAAGAAGGTTTCGTTTTGTGTGAAAACTGGATAGTTTCATTTTGTTTGGATTAAATTTTGCCCTTGTGGTTTCCGCCCATTTAGATATTCTATCTAAATCTGAGTTAAGAATAAATGCACTCGCATGGGGATCGTCGATTATTACATAGAGTGATGTGTCAGTTCTGTGAAAAGGCGTATATTACTTTCGATTCCATCAACTATGTCGTTTATGTATATTAAGAAATAAAAAGAGGTCGAAAAGGACTGGATCCTTGGGGCACTCCGGCTATTATCGGTTTTAATTCTGATTTGTAACCTTGGATAACTACTCTTTGCATCTCTATTTTGCAAATAACTTCCAAACCATTTCAGTAACTTCCCATATCCCACGTGATTTTAGTTTATGGATAATCCTTTGTGCCAAACTTTATCAAATGCCTTGCTTATATCGCAGAATACAGCTCTTACTTCTTTTCCGTTGTCTATAGCTTTAGCAACAAAATTATACAAATGCGTGAGTTGGTAAGCTGTTGAATCTCCGGGCATGAATCCAGATTTCAAAATTTGAGAGGCAATTGTTATCTCTCATGAAAGTAAAGCACACATTTAAATATACATTTTTCAAAGACCTTGATAAACAAGATGTTAAGGCAACGGGTCTATAGTTCGAACAGTCGTTAATTTTACCTTTCTTGTGGATTGGTATAACTGATGATTTTTTCCATATGTCTGGAAAACTGATGTTTGAAGTGACTTGTTAAAGAGGTTAGTTAATGCTAGTGACAAGGAGGGGGATACAAAACGTAGGGAAGCGGTTTCCAATACCATCTGGTCCACTCGCTTTGGAAATGTTTAACGATGATAGAACATCTTAAACATCCTGGCTTTGTAAGATATATATTCCCTCATATATTTACTATTATTGTTTAAGGTCATATTTGGAAGATCCCTCATTAGGGTCAACTGATTGTTGCCTCAGTCAATAAAGTAATTATTTAAATCGCTATTGATTCTGGTTCTTGATAGACTTCTGTTATTGTGGGTAATAGGAGGAAAGGAGGTACTTTCAGATTTTCTGTTCATTTTAGTTTTTAACTAAACGCCACCATAGTTTAGCAAGTGCTATGATTATTGTTTCATTTGAGTGTCTAATTTTGTTGTATAATCTTCTTGGCTTTTTCTAACTGCAGAAGTCACTTGATTTATTAATGATCTAAAAGCAGCCCAGCTCATTTTCACCATTTTTTTGTTTTGCTTATGCTATTTTATGTTGTCGATTCTTGTTTCCGCATGAGTTTGCGAATGTTATTTTCATCCAGGAGTATCTTTACATCTTAGTATTGTAACAATTTTGTTTGGTATATTGGAATCGCAGATATGACATAAGTTTTCACAAATGCACCTGTATACATTTATGTCAGGTGATGATACGTTTTCCCAATCAGTATTATCAACGTGGAAGAATACATACTTATGGGGAAGAAAGAACCCTGTGGTAAGAAATGTAGGACTGAGGGATACTGTTGTTTCCACATGGGAAGCCCTAACTACTCGTGTTCTGTGTGTGGTATCGGGGTTAAAGGGCACTACTGTCTATGTAAAGCTCACGGAGCGAACGTAGTCAGACATCACCTCATCTACGAGAACAAAAAGGCCTACATAAAAGAACGTAGGCGGCTTCTCAAGATAACAGTGTAAGGCTGGTCCCTTTGACTATAACCCAATTAGAGATTATACACACATACGTATAGCTATGTTTGTGGAAACTGAGATCGAATCTCTGGTTAAAAACATACTCAAAGAGAAACTTAACTTATGGGGACGCTTCAGATTTCAGGTAATATTGGAAGTGGTATGGATTAAAGAGGGTGTTAAGTATACTCGTCCCTTCACATGTGAGGGGGACATCACGACTCAACATCAGATAAATTGTTTTACAAGTATACGCACAACTTCAAGGAATATTATATCCAACAGTGTGAGTACTGGATTGAAACAGCCTCACTATATTTTTTATGAGTTACCTCCCTTTACTGTGGTCCAATTAGACATTAATTCTCTTAGGTGTGTACGCAATTATGACTACTATACGCGAGCTTAAGAATATCGCAAGACAGAGAGGTGTTATCGGGTATTCTAGAATGCGAAAGCCAGCCTTGTTGAGATTACTAGGTTTAGAAACCCCTCCCACGGTAAAACAATTAAAAGCTCAAGCAAAACAGCTTGGGCTCAAGGGTTATTCAAACCTGGGGAGAGCCGGGTTAAACGCATTGTTATCACATGCCCCCGTAGCAAAACCTCCCACTGTAAAACAATTAAAAACCGAGGTTCGTGATTTGGGGTTAGGTGGGTATTCCCGTATGAGTAAACCACAGCTTGTAGAACTGTTACGGCAGAATAGAGCTATTGACCTACAGTTCATACCCACTGAGCGCGCTGTAGGTAACTATTTGAGAGGTTGGCGCATGCATGTTGATAGGAACATAGACATTACAGATATTAAGCCACTGATAGCTGATAAAATAAATCAGGAACTAAACAGTCTGGGAAGCATCAAGTTTCAGATCACAGTTAAAATGTCGCCGATAAGCAGGTAGGGGAGGGGTCACTGAGTACGTTCAGCCTTACTTCAGAGGTAGGCAAGAGGTTGTCACGCATACAGAGACCATAGACGCATCGATCGATGCCAGTTTTCAGCAGATACGAGGAATACCTAGAACGCTACACACACTTGGGGTCCGGGTGGGCTGTAGATAAAATCGATAATGTCTATCTAGACATAGCTAACTACGTGCCGTTCAGAGGCGGGTCATACCTAGACTTGCCCCCTACTATAGGAAAAACATGCCATAGTAAACGTTAAGAATAGAGGAGACGATTGCCTGAGGGTAGCTATCAGGTCAGCCTTGTTTCCAGCTGACACTCATTCAGACAGGCTTCTAGCTATCCCCAAGATGATGGGCTCAACTGGGATGGTATAGATGAACCAACCCCATATCCCAGATCACTAAAGTAGAAAAACAGAATAATCTAGCTATAAATGTCTTTGGGCACGAAGGTAACACAACAATAGTACACAGGGTCAGCCCTTGGGGGGAACCCCAAACCCCCCCTCGCCAAGTTATCAATATATTCATGATCCAACGAGGTGAAAAGTATCACTACACGTGGATAAAACATCTCAGCCGGTTGTTGCACGATCAGTCGAAACACGTTGGGAAAAAAACACTTTTGTGTGCGATGCCTACACGGTTTCAGCCGAGCTGATTTATTAGAATCCCACCGGGAGGATTGCCAAGGTGTGGGGCAGACGACCATACGAGTCGACATGCCTAAGGAAGGTGACAATATCCTAAAATTCGACAACCACAAGAACGAAATGTCTGTGCCTTATATCATATACGCCGACTTTGAAGCCTTGGTCAAACCTATTAAGGTTGTTGGGGATACTCCCAATGCTCTACCCACAGGCGGGGTTGTTGGGGGTACCCCAACCACACTCAAAACACAGGAGCATGAAGCCTGTGGGTTTGGATACGTTGTCGTCCGTTGTGACGGGGAAACGAAAGCTCCGGTAGTGTATAGGGGTCCTGACGCGGCTGAAAGGTTTCTAAAGTGTTTGCAGGAGGAAGAAAAAATTATTAGGAACGCACTGTATAGAGTCGCTCCCATGCGTATGACCCGAGCCGACAGGCTAGCTCACGCCTGTAGCACTAATTGTCACGTGTGTGACTCACCACTGAACGGTGATTCGGTGAGAGATCACTGTCACGTAACCGGTAAGTATAGAGGCGCCGCTCACAGCGCGTGTAACCTTAAGCTTAGAATCAACCCTAAGACAATAAACATTCCCGTTGTCTTTCACAACTTGAGAGGGTACGACTCTCACTTGATCATGCAGGCCATCGCGAAAATCGATGGTAATATAACGTGCATCCCCAACAACATGGAGAGATACATCTCCTTCAGCTTAAACGGTCTTAGGTTCATAGATTCAGTACAATTTCTATTGTCTTCATTAGACAGTCTGGTCAAGGCCAACGATACCTTCCCTATTACCGATCGATACACAGACGCCGAGACTAGACCCCTGCTTATGAGGAAGGGTGTGTACCCCTATGAGTACATGGATAGTTGGCCCAAGTTCACCGAGACCAGACTACCCCCCATCAGAGAATTTTACAGCAATCTGACCGACTCGGAAATATCCCAAGACGATTACTCACACGCTATTAATGTATGGAATAAACTAGGTTGTAAGAACCTGGGTGACTATCACGACCTGTACTTGAGGACAGATGTACTGCTGTTAGCCGACGTGTTTGAGACGTTTAGGCGGACATGTTTCAAGCAGTATAAACTCGACCCCGCATGGTATTACACCAGCCCAGGTCTGTCGTGGGATGCCTTGCTTAAAAAGACCGGAGTTAAGTTGGAATTGCTTACAGATTATGACATGCACCTATTCATTGAGAAAGGCTTGCGAGGTGGGATCTCCATGGCAGCCAAACGATACGCGAAAGCAAATAATCAATACGTGAAGGGCTACGACCCTAGCAAGCCAACCAATCACATTCTCTACCTCGACGCCAACAACCTGTACGGCTGGGCCATGAGCCAGTATCTACCCACAGGGGGATTCGAATGGGCGTCACATGAGGTCGATGTTATGAGCATCGCGTCAGATTCTAACAAAGGTTATATCCTCGAGGTTGACTTGGAGTACCCCAAGGCATTACACACATCACACAACAGCTACCCCCTGGCCCCCGAACGTATGAGGGTTAACCCAGACTGGATGTCTGAGTACCAACATAACTTATTAGGTGGGCGGGTGGCAGACGTTGAAAAACTCGTGCCCAACTTAATGAATAAGACCAAGTACATCGTTCACTATCGCAACCTACAGCTGTACCTGTCGTTGGGTATGAGGCTGACTAAAATACACAGGGTGCTCGTGTTCGACCAGAGCCCATGGATGGAGCCCTACATCAGAATGAACACAGACCTCCGAAAGCTTGCCACCAGTGACTTTGAGAAAAATCTCTACAAGCTCATGAACAACTCGGTGTTCGGTAAGACTATGGAGAACCTGAGGAAACGCGTGACCGTGAAGCTGGTTCGGTCGAATGAGGAAGACAAGCTCAGGAGACTGATAGCCAGTCCGGCATTCAACCGTAGCAAAATATTCACCGATGACCTAGTTGCCCTACACATGAAGAAAAGCCACATAAAATTCAACCGGCCTGTTTACGTGGGGATGAGCATCCTCGATTTATCCAAACACCTGATGTACGACTTTTACTACAACGAGCTTAAGAAACAGTACGACGACAGGTGTGAAGTGCTGTACACTGACACGGATTCCCTGCTGATGGAGATTCGAACCGAGGACGTGTACGAGGACATGAAAAAACACCTCGATTTGTATGACACCAGCGACTACCCCAAGGACCATGCCATACACAGCACGGTAAATAAAAAGGTCCTAGGTAAGATGAAGGACGAGTGTGCTGGCACGCCCATAGCCGAGTACATAGGGTTGAGGACCTAAGATGTACTCCATCCTGAAGGCCGACAATAGTGAGATCCGGAAGGCTAAGGGTGTTAAGAAGTACGTGGTGAAACAACACATCAAACACGCCAGATTCAAGGAAGCCCTGTTCAAGACCCGTACCTTTAGACATAAAATGAACACACTTAGAAGTGATGGCCATAAGATATACGGACTGACAATAAACAAGACGTCCCTGTCGCCTATGGATACTAAACGTTGGATAGCTATTGATGGGATAAACACGTACGCGTATGGACATGAGAAAATTGAACCAAGAACATAGATACAAATAAATACCCTGTCGGGACGACATGTCACGGAACCAGAGAAAGTTTGAGGCTATTTACTATAGCCCGCGTGGGTACTGGAAAGGAGCTAGCGCTGTAGATAAGCTGGCTAAAATGGCGCGAGTACCCCCGGAGGAAGCCAAAGCGTGGCTTGAAAAACAAGCCCTGTGGCAGATCTATTTGTCACCACCACGCTACGTGCCTAGAAGGAAGTTTGGTATTAACATACCTAATAGCGTTCACCAGGCAGACCTACTGTTCCTACCCCACGACAAGAGGTACAAGTATGCCTTAACCGTAGTGGACGTAGCCAGTCGCTACAAGGAAGCCGAGCCCTTGACCACGAAAGATTCTGCCCAGGTAGCCAGAGGATTCGAACGCATATACAAACGCAGTCCGCTGACGTGGCCAACAGAGCTGCAAGTTGACCCAGGGCGGGAGTTCATGGGTGCCGTGTCACAACTGCTAGCCAAACACGATACAAAGGTCAGGCGTGGCACGGCTGGAGCCCATCGCAGCCAAGCCATAGTTGAGAGATTCAATAGGACTTTGGCTGAGCGCTTATTTGGACATCAGTATGCGAGGGAGATGGCCACCCCGGGAAAACGATCGACTGAATGGGTCACGAGGTTACCTAAGGTGGTGTCGGCAATCAACCATGAAGTCACCCGTCTCACCGGCAAGAAACCGGCAGACGCTATCAAACTAAAATCAATAGTTGCAGAGTCGGCTGCTCCATTGCGTGGGAAGGAGAAACAGATACCAGATAGGGCCCTAGTGAGGTATCTATACCAGCATGGGGAACACGAGGGTGATAGCCGTAAGCGAGCCACCGATCCTATATGGTCAATCAAAACTTACAACATAGATAAAGTTGACATGAAAGCCGACGAGCCTAACTTGTACTACTTGAGGGATGGACCAGGCAGAGGGTTTGTAAGAGAAGAATTATTGATCGTACCGTATGGCACAGTGTTACCTCCTGTCAACACGGTATAGTGTCACGTGATCTCAGGATAGACCCGTTAAACCGAGATGATTCAGCTAAGTCCCCGGTAGCTCAATCGGTTGAGTGGTGCGACCCATTATGTATAGTTTGCGCGAGCTATACATGTGGGTTCGTATCCCGCCGTTGCCTCAGTGGATTCCTTGCAACTTTGTGTGATGTGAGGTGATTCGGTAAGGTATCCTGGAGTGGGGCACTCTCATGGTGAGAGAAAGGCGGCCGACACAATTCCCCTTGGGAGGAAGCGCAATACATTTCTATTTCTCCCTTGGGAAATTGTGGCTGCCGGGGACATTTTACTAATTTATCATAGTAGGGGTAATGGTAGCAAGAGCTAAGGGTCCGACCAAAGCCTTATTTGGGGAATAAGGCTTTGCAGAGGCTTTTGTTGAACTGGTCCAGGACAATCATTGCCCTCTACTACTGTCTTCACAAAACGGATGATACATCAACAAACAACAGTATCAATATGAAAATCCGTTCTTAGAAACCAATAAGTAACCTAATAACCACAATGGATCATTAAGTACGTTTAGAATCATTTTATTGAAAAATGCTAAAAGTAATAAACCACATGCAGTGTCTATCTTTTCTACCTAGAAAAAACATGCAACATGATATTTTAAAGGTTTACATGATTTTTGCCGTTTGCCTCAGTTTATATGCAATTTTCGGGCAGATTCAAGTCCGCGTGGATTCAACCTCTGTCTGATCATTTTAATCACGATCAGGGAACAACAAACGGTAGGTTGTTGTGGCGAAAATATGCCTACAACTGAAAGGTAAAAACAATTATGTTTTGAAATGAAATGGTGGTAGAAGATGCGTTAAAATTTGCAAAGTGTAAAATTGCATCCACCTTTGTTGAAAATAGAAACCAGACAAAGACCCGGAACTAGATGCTACTGCTATTAGCGTTTCAAGGAAGCCAAGTTCTATTATTTTCGACCAGCATATGACCTGTCCGCCACATATGAAATATTTAAAGAATGCCTGAATGAACTTAAAATATTACAAGTTGTTTAAAACTCGGAAGACAAGAGATCATAAAAATACATTCTTCAACTGTACAAAGCACTGATCCGTTCTAAATTTGATAACGGATTCATCATTTATGGGGCGGTGGGGTAGCCTAGTGGTTGAAGCGTTCGCTCGTCACACCGAACATTTGAATAAAATAATACAAGATGGTCGTGAACATAGCCCAGTATAAACTTCTAAAGCTTCTTTTTAGATTTGAAAGTACCAAGGAATAAATTATGAACGTTTTAATAATACTGAGTGAGTGAGTGAGTGAGTATTGCCAAAAACACGCCTTCACTAACACACGGTCGAAGAACAAAGCGATATAAAATCGTCAGGAAATAATGTTATTCATCTGTAGTAATCGAACTTGTACCTTTAGTGCACCGTGGTACAAACTGTTAACAATGTATCATTATGGAAAGGTACCAGACGCATTGTGTCGAGTGACAGCTTGATGTTGGTGCTTTGATAGATTGATCCCATAGACTTAAACGTGACTCGTATTGTGTCATTGACTGCTCATGTGTGTCATTGAACAATACATAAACTCTTGTACAAAAGAAATGCACAGGCCACGAAAGAAAAGTATTAAATGTATTTAAGTGTACACAAACGTATTTAAGTGTACATCGAAAACTTGAACATAGATGAACGTTCGACAACTGGTGAACATATGTATTGTTGTGATGGTCAGGATGAATTCAGTTCACTCACGGTACATGTGTGGACACAAGGGGGTGTTCAGGTCAGCACCTGCTGACACCACCCCTGCAGCTGTCACTGCGCATGCTCAACACCGCCTTGGTAGGGATTGCACAGGTCGTCGGACTTTAGGTTGGGGAAATTCTTCGCCATTCCTCCTGCAGCGTTATGGCAAGTTCTGCAAATGTCTGACGACGATGGTGACGTTTATGGGCGCGTAGATCAAGTTCGTCCCAAAGATGCTGGATCGGGTTCAGATCAGGCGATTTGGAAGGCCAGGGAAGGACATTGACGTTTGCATTGCGAGATAGGCACTTGTTAAACGAGCTGTGTTTTGTCGAATATTACCGAGTTGTAACAGCTGGAAGGAGGATTTGTTCGATGAAGCGATTTGCTGTAAGATTACCTTGACCCACCACTAGCTCTGATCTATCCGTGTAGGACGTGTAAATCCATGACGCTCCCTCCAACAAATCTGTCCACCTTTCGAACGCGGTTCGGCGCAAAACCTTCGTGTCGACGTCGATACAAACATTGTCTCCCATCCAGTCGTTACAGAACCAAACGCGTCGTCAGTTCCCCAGGTTCCATTCCTGTACCCTGTTGCACCATTGGACATGTCTTTGTCGGTGTTGGCGTGTCAGGATAGGTCCAACGTTTGGTCGATATGCTCGAATTCCCAATTCTCTCAGACTATTTCTGATGGTTTGATCGGAAATTCTTGACCTGTCCTGCAGTGTCCGTTGCTGTAGCAAATCGATGACGTATTTGAAAGACCCGGATGAATCGGTCCTGAGCAGGAGTGGTCACTCTTGGTCTTCCACCTCAGGGACGATCTTGTGTCGAATTGAAGCTGGTTTGTCGATATCAGAATCGAAATATGGTGCTGTGGTGGACGTTGAAGTGTCTTGCAACGGCAGACTGGGACTCCTGCTTCCAAAATGTCTCTGCATTTTTTATCTTCGTTTTCGTCGTAAATTTCGAAATGAAATAATGAATTGGTTTGGCCTTCTATAGTCGATGTTTCTACTCATTTCCCCGACACAATGCAGACCGCCTCTGTGGTGTAGTGATTAGAGCGTCCGCCCGGAGAGCGGATGGTCCCGGGTTCGATCCCCGGCCGCGTCATACCAAAAGACGTTGAAATATATGGTACTTGTTTGTCCCTACCTGCGCTCGGCATTAATTGGTACAACAAGGACTGGTTGGCTCGGAGCCAGTATATTGCGTCTGAATGGGGTATTCATGCTTGACTGCGGCATGGTATATCAGAGAGCTAACACTATAAAACCAGTTTAAGTCTGGGCTAGTACAAGCAGCCACAAATATACTCGCATGCACGTCGTCATATGAGCGAAATATTCTCAAGTACGACGTTAAACCCATTTCACCTCACCTCACCTCTGACACATTGCACGTGCGTTACGTGGAAAACTTTCCATGAATCGTTTTTATTTTCTATGACAAACGCTTTCAAATACATTTTTGGATGCGTTTGCGCGCAATACACAACAACCACAACATGATTAACGGCATTCAAACATAGGAATTGTCTGAATTAATAACGACTGCGGTCAAAATATATCGAAAAGAACTGGTGAAATCGCCTGTGCGTTTCTTTTTTTAGGAGTGTATATTTGTAATAGCCAAAAATATGTGAAAAACATGCTAGTAAATCAAGAAACGGGGTAGGGTGTGAGGTCTATTCACTGATTACTAGTACTCTTGCTGATGGCAAACTGACACAATGTACTTCGAATGAAGAAATATGCATAGAGCATTCCATCGTATTAGGATTTTTTAGGATCACTGGCTATGTATATAGCTCCCATCTCCACGAACTAGTGCATGCTCAAGGCGCTGGTATATTTTCCCTCGATCACTGGATGTCAATCTCAACGGCACATCTTATTATCAATCTCAACTCCCTGAGGACCATACAAATCTTGCTGCCACAAGGCGCACCTAGTTATTGCGGCTTTCCCATTAATTCGAGGTACCCATTCACCTCTGGGTGGACTGGGACACATAGTCACAGTACTTTGTCCAAGTTTACTGCACGTTGCTGTATCCGCAACTAGGTGTTTGCACGCATTCATGTGGCCACCATCTGGTCATATACCAACGGATTCGTGGGTTCTTTTAAGTGCACAGGGTTGTGTACTGTACACTAAGGGTTTTGACAACACTGAAAGAGACTCCAAGGTCTTTAACACCCGGTCACAGGTGGGCACGATACCGGCACCTACTGCTCGCGGATCACTAGCCAGGCGACTTAGCCCCCACACACCACGCCCCCACATATGCTTCACATAAAACAAATTATGTCAGTTATATTTCACTAAAAACATTTTTGTGATGATATATTCTACAATCATATGGTTAGGGATATAATTTTACACGTATAACATAAATACTTTGATTAATCATGATATTGTATTAATCCTTCAAACAATCTGAGTCAAAAAGTTTATGGTGATGCAATCAATAATTATCTATCTATCTATCTATCTATACATGATTTAATATAACGAATGAGATACTGACATTTATTCCCCTAAATTATTATATCAATAACAAAAAGTTCATAATATTCAATATTTAAGTATTTTATGGATCATAATATGATATAATATTGAAATTGGGGTGGTCCTTAACTTTTTTTGTTGAATGAATATATATAACTACTGAACTTTAGATTATTTATCTACTCACTATCCCAGTGTGAGGTGTCTGTAAAAATTGTAGAGATAAAAAGAAAAGATTTCAAAGTATGACACCGAAATACAAAACCAGAAAATGAAAAATATGCCCAGTCTTCCAATTTGATTTCTTCCTGAACACAATTGTGGACAGACCAAATGAGAATAACCCAACAACAGAGAAGAGCTTTAATGATGATACTTAGCTTACAAGTACGTAAATAATTTATGAAGCCTGAAATGATGAATATAAATGTTGCAGGTACGTCTAAAAGGATTGTTTCATGAATCTGTAAAGACATCAATAAATAGTTATTAGTTACTGCATTATCTGAATTATATTTTTAACATTATCTCTTTCAGTTAGACAATAAAACATGATCAATATGATTATATAGACCTACTGTCTGTCACATATTAGCCATAATCTGACCAATGCCGTGGGTGATTCTGCCGACAGTCAATTGTGTTTTATTAAGAGCTCTTTGGAAATGTATTGAAACGATTTGGTATTTTACAGCTTCTAAACCTGGTAGCATATTCATAATGTTACACTATAGCCATAGAAATACACATGTAAGGATTTGGTTTCGCCAATTCACCAACAGTGTGATTCGTGCAGTTACAGTCTGTTTCAACCTTTAAATTTGAATATATATTTGCTAATTATCTGAATACATTTTAATATATATTGTCCAGCTCTCCGCATACAAAAGACACACTGCAGTGTCAAGCGTACATTGATATGTAAATGTATGTAGTCATTTGAGATATTTGATTTAACCGAGCGGTGCAGCCATACTGTGAAAAGATAACTGTACGTAAGAACAATTTGGATCTCCAATTCTATTAAACTGTATAATTGCAAATTATTTTCATACACATTGTTAATTGGAAACGCATTTAGCTTCAACCCTAGCATGACGGAAACATACAAAGTTTGTAATAGCTACAGCGGATGTGATGCTTATCATGGCGTCAGCTGAGTGATTTTCACTGGTAGATAAGGACAAACTTTATGGATGAACAACTTCTTTATTCAGGTGATGCGACGTTTCGGTACAAATTCTGGTATCGTTGAACACAGGGTGTTTACATGTACAGTAAATAATTAACAATGACAACAAGAACTTAATTGGGAAGTACAGTGACAATGTGATGATAAGATATCACATGCAGATGCCAGTGACAAGGCCTTGAAGAGAGACATTGCCTGTGAAACATTCACCTTAATAATATATAAACCTTAATAAAAAAACGAATCTAGTTCAGAAGGCCACCTGAGCTATGTATTTTGTTTTTGTGAGTGAATGAGTTAAGATTTTAAGTCCCATCGGCAATATTTCAGCCATATTGTGACTAAAACAAGTTATAGATTTATAATAATTAAAAGTAAATTATAAACACCTGTCAACAAAGGGCAGTAAAACAACTAGACTATCACACTATCAAGAAATAAAACTAGCATCTCTCTCTAAAATTGGATTTCAAATTAGGACAATACAGTATGAAAATGGGCTATAGATCGCCAACAACTGAACGTAGATCACCATACTAGGGACCATGTGGACTAACAGTACTTTTGCTACCTGCATGGACCGTTGTTGGATTTACACCATCCCTTCAGCTGGTAGCAAGTTTGACAAATATAGCCATACATGAAAAAGACATACATTCTACGATTAAAACATGTAGTGAGATTAAATATACTTTGAAAGACGTGGTCTTACATACCCTCTTTACACTACTTTAACCCCTTTGAGGATACAGACCGCCTCTGTGGTGTAGTGGTTAGAGCGTCCGCCCGGAGTGCGGAAGGTCGCGGGTTCGATCCACGACCGCGTCATACCAAAAGACGTTAAAATATGGTACTTGTTGGTCCCTGCCTGGCGCTCGGCATTAATGGGTACAACAAAGACTGGTCGGCTCGGATCAGTATAATGTGTCTGAGTACGGTATTCATGCTTCACTGCGGCATGGTATCTCAGTGGGCTAGCACTATAAAACCAGCTTAAGTCTGGGCTAGTACAAGCAGCCGCACATACACACGCATGCACGCCGTCATATGAGCGAAATATTCTCAAGCACGACGTTTAACCCAATTCCACCAGCACCACCTTTGAGGATACAGCCACAAACGATCTCAGTTACGAATATAATCTACCAATTATAAAATACCATTATCCATTTACATAGAAAACATATAATCAGAATTTATGTAATAATTCTATTTCTTTAAGAAAACCCTATTTTCAAATGATAATTTACATTATAAAAAAAATCGTTCATTGTTTTGACACTGAAATATTTATCCCTTGACATGCTTGACAGTGATTCTTTCATCACAAAGGATGCAAATTAGATCTTCGCCTTTTAACCAATACTCATGAGTATACCTAGTATGACCAATGCGTCATCGTCGCATAATGACCTCAAATCTGGACTGACAACCCAAGTAGGTGTAACCGATAGTTGGTTTTATTTGATGTAATTTTTTTATATCTACTTGGGTGTCCCACTTCTTCTGCTTCAGATCACGGATATAAGATCTAATGATAGCTTTATAATCAGAGTATGGAATAAGAAGTGGTGTCACAGATTTGTTGAGTGCTGCCTTGGCAGCAAGATCGGCCATTGTGTTGCCAGAATTGCCAACGTGGCTGGGTAACCAACAGAGGACGATGTCATATTAGCCAGTAGCAAGCTAATTGTATAATTCTATTAAAAGTGAATGTTTGCAAGAAAGAGTTTTAATAGCCTGAGGGCACGAAAGAGAGTCTGAAAATAGCATATATTGTTTATATTTAGGGTGTTTTTAATATATTTAAGCGCTGTTTATATGGCGTTAGCTTCTGCTGTGAAAATAGAGCTGTTATTTGGTAATCTAGAAGAGACTGTTCTGGATCCAATGACAGTTGCATAAGCAACCGCGCCACCATCCTTGGACCCATCTGTCAATAAGGATTTGTAAGTATTATATTCACTTTTTAATTGATTAAATTCTTGTCTATATTGTAATTCATTAGTTTCTGATTTTTTAAGTGTTGCTAGTGTTAGGTCCACTTGTGGCCTCACCAGTTGCCAAGGAGGAAAAAGAAGACGGGAAGGAGATATATTTTCCAGCTCAATGCCAGCAGCAGAAAGGAAAGGTTTGGCTCTTAGTCCCAGAGGCGGAACAAAAGAAGACTTTTTGTTGTACAGATCCTCATAAAGAGGGTTGAAAACCCAGTTAAATGCAGGGTTAGACTCGTTAGAATAAAGTTTTGTTATATACTGCAATGATAATTTCATACGGCGTTGTGTAAGAGATGGTTAATCGGCCCCAAAACAGAGACTGTCAACAGGAGAAGTTCTGAAGGATCCAAGACATAGTCTTAGGCCTTGATGGTGGACAGAATCAAGAATTTTAAGGTTACTTTTGCAGGCTCCACCATATACAATGGAGCCGTAATCAAGCTTCGAACGGACCAGTGATCGATATAGATGTACGACGGTAGTTTGATCCCCTCCCCATTTAGAATTGGAAACGATTTTCAACAAGTCAAGTGCCTTCAGGCACTTGTTCTTGAGATATTTGATATGCGGTAGAAAAGTTAAATGGGTGTCGAAAATTAGGCCCAAGAACTTGGCCTCCTTTACAACTTTGATCGGAGTGCCATTTAAAAATAGTTCTTGGTCCTTATGAGGCTTATATTTTCTACAAAAGTGTAGACAATTAGTTTTTGACTTAGAAAATTTAAAGCCGTTTTCAAGACACCATGTATTTATTTTGTTTAGACACACCTGCAGTTGCCGTTCAATAGTATGCATATTCTTACCGCAACAAGAAATATTAAAATCATCCACAAAAAGTGATCCATCAATTGAATCGTTTAAAACCCTGGATGAACTGTTGATCTTAATATTAAACAATGTGACGGACAAAATACTGCCTTGAGGGACACCCTGATCCTAATTATAATGATCAGACAGGGTTGAACCCACTCGGACTTGAAATTGCCTGTCTTTTAAAAACTGTGATATAAAAAGAGGTAAACGACCCCTTAAACCGAAATCATGTAAATCCTTTAAAATGCCATGCTTCCAGGTGGTATCGTACGCCTTCTCGAGATCAAAGCGATACAGCACGTTTTTTTATTTATTATAGCATTTTTAACAAAGGATTCTAAACGTACCAAATGATCAATAGTACTACGATTTTTCCTGAAACCACATTGAATACTTGTTATGGGACTATTGGTTTCAAGATACCACGTTAATCTATTATTTACTATTCGTTTCATGGTTTTACAGACGCAACTCGTTAAAGAGATTGGTCTGTAATTAGACGGATCGGTATGATCCCGGCCAGGCTTTGGTATAGGGACTAGTATGGCTTTACGCCACGAAGTTGGGAAATTCCCTGAAGTCCATATTGTATCAAAAATATTTAGAAGTGTTTCCAAACATGATTCAGGTAAATGTTTCAAGAGCTGATAGTGTATATTATCATGCCCCTGTTGCTGTATCATGAGCTTGCTCAAGGGCAGTACATTACTCATGCATTGAAAAAAATTCATTGTAGTCTTCTCCATTGTCTGAGGTAATATTTATTCTTTTCTTCTCCTGTTGTTTCTGAAACTCAGGAACATAATTGGATGAAGACGAATGTTTGGCGAGAGTTTCACCAAGCTTATTGGCAATGTCAGCCTTATCAGTTAACAAATTATCACCATCCTTTAAATGGTGAACGGTAGATTTGGAACCTTTGCCTTTTATTCTTTGTATCATGTACCAAACCTTTTACATCGGTGTGCGCGAATGTATTTTGGAAACATAGTTTCGCCAAGACTGACGCTAATTCTGTTTAAAAGCGCGTCGCGCCTTGGCATTTAAAATTTTAACTTTATCTAAATCATAGACAGTAGGATGTCGGCGAAAATATTTTTCTGCCTTCTTCCTACACTTTCTGCCCTGTTTACATTCGTTATTGAACCATGGTTTACGAATATGTGGAACTGCAGAGGACTGAGGAGTTGTTCTGTCAGCAATGCGATTAAGGATATCAGAAAAGGACTGAATAGGATCTTCACTGTTCCTAAAACGATCATGAGTTAAGTGTTCAGCACACAGAGTCTCATATAATGACCAGTCAGCCCTGGCAAAGTTCCTTCTCGATAAAGGTGGATCATCACCAGGGTTGATTGTTTTGAGAATGGTGGGGAAGTGATCACTCCCACATAGGTCATCATGCACCACCCATTCAAATTCATTATACAAGCTGGAGTCGGCAATTGACAGATCCAGGGAAGAATATGTTCCCGTAGCTGGATGTAGATAAGTGGGAGAATCATCGTTATATATACATAGGTGATTATCGGAAATAAATTCCTCAAGGATTTTACCTTTAGTATTAGTATGGTCACTTCCCCAAAGCGGGTTGTGACCGTTCAGATCGCCCATGATGAGACATGGCTTCGGAAGCTGATCATATAGATTCTTAAGATCCGACAGTCGAATATCAGAAGACGGAGGTATATACAAGCTGCACAACGTGAGTGCCATGTGCAGTGTACAGTTTGGAGATTGGTATTTAGAGGGACAGGGCTATGTATTATACCCAGTCGTACCAAAATGGATGCACCTCCTGTTGCTTTATCTCCTATGGGAGAAAAAATGTGATAATCACTGTAATGTCGTAGATTAAAGTTTTCTGTATTTTTTAGATATGCCTCTTGTAGACATAATGCTCATGGTTTAAAATCCTGTATTAATAATAGTATCACATTAAAGTTATTCCTTAGTCCTCTGCAATTCCATTGTATTAAAGTCGGCAATTGAGTCATGGTGGCTCAATTAGCGATCGTTGACGGGTGTGTGAGGAACTGTACCTCTGCCTGTCCTGTGAGGACGGAGTAACCTCCACTGAGTTGAACCGCTAAAGGTAAAGGGACAGAAGGTGTTTTGTCTTTTTGTTAGTTGTTTTCCTTTTTTTTTAAGTTGGTCTCTGGCTGGTTTTGACATAGACTTTTGAGATGGGATCACGGAATCAATTTCATCTGTCTGGGAACCAGACGTATATTGAGTGACTGGGGTAGTTGGTGTCATGGCTGACGTTGATGATAAAGGTTGAGCTGACTTGACTCAAGTCAGTCTGACATGCAGTAGAGGTCATTTCTGCAGAGCGGGTGACTGCGGCGGAATATGAGATATTTAATTGAGTTGAAGACTGACTTGTGAAAAGTTTCTTGGCCTCAAGATAAGGAATATTCTTTTCACATTTGATTTTCATAATTTTCGATTCCCTTTGATATATAGGGCAGGACCTGGATGAAGCAGCATGTGGGCCGTCACAGTTTGCACATTTAAAATCGTTCTGACAGTCTGTACTGTCATGGTTGTCTGCACAACGATGACACACTGCAGAATTACGGCATGAATGAGACCCATGTCCGAAATGCTGACACTTGTAACACCGAAGTGGATTGGGGACATACACATCCACCCCAATGTTAAAGTAACCTGCTTTGATAGATTGTGGAATCGAAGATCAGGCAAAAGTCAACAGATACGTATTTGTTTCAGTAAAGATTCCCTCTTTCTTGATGGTGAAACGCTTTACTGACGTAACACCTTGGTCCTCAAGGTCTGTAGCCATGTCTTCTTCGCTCATATCATACAAACAGCGTGCCCGGTCACGTATGATACCCCGACAAGTATTTAGAGTTCTGTGAACAGACACAGCAACCTCAACATTTACAAATGTTTTAACTGATAGAAAAGTGAGAGATTGCTGCCTCCGTGCACATTCCACCAGAAGTGACCCAGTACGGAGACGAGTGACATTCTTTACCTCGCCACAAATCCCAGAGATAGCTTTTGAAATAGCAAACGGGTTTAGTTTAATTGGCAGAAAATCCGTAGCTTCAATAACTAAGAATCGAGCCCATGAGTCAACGTTTGCAGAAATATTTGCGTTTGAGTGATCTAACTCGTTCAGTCGCCTCTTCTTTTCATTCCGAGATGAACCAACTTGTGGGGACGCCATAATGAAAGGAAAATAATTCAGCATCCCTGCTCCCCACCCACCATGGAGTGTCAACAAGGACGATGTCAATTAGCACCGGATCTCCAAGATGCTGACACCAGGGATACAGGGATGTTATACTCCAGCGAGTATGACACAAATAGCAATATTTGTATACCAATTAAATATCAGGCTGGTTCTTGCACATGACAAGAAATTGGACACATATTGAATTTGGAGGTCAACATCACCAGATTGGCCCATGAGCCACCGCCTTCTGGCATAGGACTCTAGGCAATATAAAGTTATCAATAATTTAAACATTGCAAATCAAATTTCCAAGACCCAAATGATAATTTATTGTGCAAATATAATCACCATGCACAGGGCTTGGCGTGACCAGCCGATTGATAGAACCGGGCCAGCTCTACCACCCGTCTAGGTGAAGTCAGGGGCGAAGTGGTGTGTTGGGTAAAGGAACACTGTTCCTGGAACCAGTGCCCTCAACCACCAGACTCCCGTCCTCCACCGACACAGGGGCGCAACCCACGGCAAACGGGTTGGTGGACCAAATATACCCCGGGGGTACAACGGTGGTGGGTGGGGGTGGGGTGGGTGGTGGGGGTGGGGTTGAAGAGCGCTTAGCGTTACCCAGCACCCACCACGAGGAGGTGGCTCTTCACGGGTGCCCAGTAACAGGAGGATACTGGAGATGATTGGTGGAATAAAGAGACAGTTGGGTTTTACTCTGCTTTTAGCAATATTCCAGCAATATCATAGCGGGGGACACCAGAAATGGGCTTCACACATTGTACCCAATTGGAGAATCCGATTCGGGCCTTCGACATGACGTGCGAAATCTTTAACCACAAGGCTATCAGATATCCCGATCACCAGATCCGAAATTTATGACAGCACCACTGCCTTTGAAACAAATGAATCGGCTGGTCTTGACAACATTCTTAGTGAATACCTTAAACATTCATATGCTGTTATCACACCAAAGAAGAAAGAAAGGGGACACCTCTGTTCCTGATAATTATGTCCTTGTAAGCCTCTGAAGAATATTTTCTGTGAAGGTTTACATTAATTTTGAACAAGCGATTAGTAAATTGGGCTGCACCACATGACAAATAAGTGAGCGTCAGTTGGGGTTAAGACAATGATTTTCAGATGTTGATGATTATATTTCAAATGCTATCGTTCATCGTTATCTCTCACGTAAAGGGGGGTTAATCGTATGCAGCATTAATGACTTTTCTGAATCCTTCGATTCTATTCGGCGCCATCCTCTTTGGAAGGTTTTCTACAAAAATGGTTGAGTACTAAAGTGGATATCCAATCCATATTCAGAAACGTAAAGGCTTGAGTTCGTTTAAACAACAGTGTTAGGTGTTGATCCCAATGTTGAAACTAGAAGTTAACCTAGACTGACTGACTGAGTTTGGCTTTACGCCGCTTTTAGCAATATTCCAGCAACATCACGGCGGGGGACACCAGAAACCTAGAATCAGTCCTTGAAAGAAGAAGGTGTGAAACCAACGAAAAACAAAGAAGTGTTATATACTACCCATCAAAAGTTTACTCACTTAAAGCACTCACAATATGCTTCCCCTAACTTGGGGGAACAAACTGCAAACCTTATGCAGATAAATTGCATGAGGATCATGCATCAAATTGCTGAACATCATGTGCAAATATCGTGCACGTGAACAGCTGCGTTTCGGTGTAAAGTTTTGTTAAGAATTCACCAATTTTCACTGAGTTTCATCATTTCTTGAACTCATGACAATAATCTTTTCAACTGTAAGAATTTGTTGTACAGTACATCAGTTCATGTGTAAACAGTACCTTTAAACAGTATGGAATATTTTGCAAAATCTAGTTGCTACATTTCACTAGTGAGTCTAAACTTTTGATGGGTAGTATAGAATCTACAATTGTGTTCTATATTAATGTTAACTACAAAGGTATTACAATGGTAGTACGAAAAGGTGGCAGTACAATTTCAAAGTCAATATAAGACAAAAGCAGTGATAATAGCAAAAAAGGACAGTGATGGCAATATTCACCTCCCTGCAACAGTGATCAAGCTCCTAGAAGGCCTTGGCTGAATATCCCGGGTAAAAAATATCATTACACAACTGCTGGTCTCCTTGTAACTTGAGATGTAGTGTGAACTGCGAGGCCAGAATTAGCTCTATATATGTGCATACGAAAACACTATCCGAAATTACTGTAATATTCTCGGGATTAGAGCATTCTGGAAAGTCCCATGCAGCTGCAACGCCTTGTAGAACCTTCCAGATGTCTTGGTCAAAATATAGTACAAGTCGTATCATCGAACAAGTATAGATAAAGCACACATCTGCCCATAACATAATATTCAAAGAAACAATGCAATAAACAAATACAGTTACACAATGAATAAGACTGTCATATTAAAGCAAACAGTGTAACTGGTACATTTGATTGTGGGTTATGACAATGGGCTATGACAATGATGTATGCTTATCTCTTTCTGTTTCTAATTGATATTGATAAGTGAAATTAAACATACTTGTCATTTTGGTTTTTGTCATATATTTATGCTTCTAATTGTTAATAAACTTATTTTGTTAGCCAATATTCTTATCCACTTACAAATATAGTGTGTATATACTGTATGGTTACTGCTGTAAACGGCAAATGTTAATCTGTCGAAAAAGAAAATAGTTGATTATGAAAAGGGTGAGGTTTATCCAGCGGTGTCCTCCCATTACGCAGACAGCCAGTTCGCAGACACCTTAAAACAACAACATTTACGGTTCAGTGAACAGATTATCTACTACCTGTTACCTACACATTATGATGGAATAGTCCAAATAAAAAAAACAGGAACAAACTGAAGCTATATTATTTATTTTGAAAGATGGACGAAAAGACAGTAATTTGAAATTTTATTGCTGCAATATAAAAAACAATTTATTTTCATAAACATTTCGGTTTAACCTTAACCTCTTGTATCATTATGAATCAAATAAAGACAAATGTGAACCTAAATATTATTTATATGGAATAAAGAAGTTATATGTTTTGCACACAATATTATGATATATGACGAGTGCACTTAATTACGATTTATTTAGAATAAATATTCAAAATATGACGCATCATGTCAATGTGGCCATGGATGTGAGAACGATTTTCATTACTTCTTTGAATATCCATTGTATGCTATTCAAAGACATAAACTGTTACAATCTTTAGAAAGTATTGTTAAAATCAGAACGCTGATTGGTATTACATGTAATCTGATCTTACATGGCAATGCAGGTGTCTCATTTACTGCAAATCAGAAATGTTTTCAAATATGTACATATCTATATCTATCCAACAAAACGTTTTCTCAGTTAACTTCTGTTGTACATATGCTATTATTGGGAGGGGGCTTTTCTATCAATAAGCTCAATCAAACCTCTCAGTGACAAACCTGTTTTTATATTCGATAGTAATTGATAGTAAATTCAATTTTGAGAAGAGAAATCATTTATCATTTAATCACAACAAAGTTCTATTTACCCACAATCAAACTTCTCAGTAACGAACCTGTTTCACGCTCACAAGACAGTGGACTGTTCCATTATACCCGTAGGTGTTACCCTAATTAACCTTCTAGTTCAGTGTCTGTCAATTGGGTGTCTGTCAAATGGGTGTCTGTCAATTGGGAGATAACCTATCCAGCGGCTGTAGCCTAGTGGCTAAAGCGTTCGCTCGTCACGCCAAAGACCCGGGTTCGATTTCCCACATGGGTACAATGTGTGAAGCCAATTTCTGGTGTCCCCGCCGTAATATTGCTGGAATAGTGCTAAAAGTGGGGTAAAACCACTCACTCACTCAGTATACATTCCATGAAACCATACTTGCCTACATGTGAATCTTACTACAAATTGTGTGATGCACAGATTACACCAGTACTTTAATGCTGAGCAGACATGTGGGGTTTAGTGACATACTGCTATTGGAAACAGTTATATTGTACACCTATAAACGTGCATTTAACGTAAATGTATCAGTGTGTCGTAATTGGGCGTTAGGGGAAGTTTAAAACACTCGTGTCATCGCATGAATCTTCGATCAATATGAATATGGCGAAGTGTTTGTTTCATGCAAAACCGTTGAAAAACAAATATGTATATAATAATAATAATAAGTGTTCTTGTATAGCGCACAAATCAAACTGCAAGGCAATTTCTCTAGGCGCTAAAAGATAGAGTGATCTGAAGAAAGGATTAAAGTTCATAAGCTTGTTTAAAAAGGAAAGTTTTCAGTTGGGACTGGAAAGATTCCACGGACGCGGCTTGTCGGATGTGAAGAGGCAGTGAGTTCCAGAAAAGGGGAGCTGTGTAAGAGAACTGTCTATGTCCATATGACTTTAATCTGACCTTGGGGACATTCAACTGACAATTAGAACTTGATCTTAAAAGCCGTGGTGGGACATATTCACTGAGGAGATCTTTCAGATAGATTGGAGCTTTGTCATGGAGGCATTTGAAAGCGAGAGTGAGGATTTTATATTCTATTCTCTGTTTCGTGGGCAGCCAATGTAAGCGTATCAGCAATGGTGTAATGTGACTGCGCTTGTTGACTCGGCAAATCAATCGCGCCGCAGAGTTCTGAATCCTCTGGAGCTTGGACAATAGATCTTGGCGGATATTTACAAGAAGACTGCAGCAATAATCCAAACGTGAGAGAACAAGTGAACGAACTAGGTGGTGAGCTGCATCAAATGTCAGAATATCACGAATGGAAGCAATATTTCTGAGATGAAAATAGCATGACTTACAAACAGAGTTTACGTGTGTTTCCATGGATAAATTTGAGTCTAGAAAAACACCAAGGTCTTTCACGGAATCACTGAAAGGAACTTTCTCATTATCCACTACCAACGAAGACACATCCACCTTAGCAGTGCTACTGGGTGATCCACACAGCAAAACCTCGGTCTTACTGTCATTTAATCTCAGCTTCCTTTGTATCATCCATGCTTTGGAGTCAAGGATACAGTCTTCGATTATAGACATATCGGCTGGAAGTGAGTCCGGTTTAGTGGAACGCAACAGCTGGGTGTCATCAGCATATGACTCGTACATCACAACATGATGCCTATATATCCTATGCTGTTTGCACATGTTCGTGGCCGACAAGTATGTAAAGCATATCCAACAGTCAGAGTTTAGACGGAACATTTAGCGGTCTTAAATCAACGGACCGCAAAATTGAAAACAGAGTCGCTTTATCTTCATTCTAGCACGACTGATAAGCGTTTTAAAACCGAACTGTTTGGCGCGCAAGAACACAAGGTGCAAAGGGGCCTTATTCCTGCAAATCGCTTGGAATCGTCCCGTTGAGGGACAGGTTGTGTAATGAACAAAATAAATCATTTTCAACCACATAAATGCTATATTTCAGGAACCAGTATGCTTGTATTTGTAACAAGTAGCATACATAAATAGATAAAAATACAGTTTATACTGTGAGCAAGTACAATTATTTGATTTTTCTCAAGCGAATTATTGATCTCCCCTACTGTATGACAATCGACTCGCCCAAATGCAAGCCGTGAACACGCTAAGTTTAGTCGCCGCTAACTTTATTCACGGAAACAATTGTTGATAACCACCCTACTATTCCCAATTTGGAAAAGACCTGACATGCCACGTTTTATGTGGGATACATGGCCAGTGGAGGTGGAAGGACTGGGCATTACGGCCGGGACGGAAGCGGTCGGGTTAGGACGTGTGGGTCGACGTGTGTTGTCGACGTCAGCACACTTAGATCTGGACCCGCTTTGAATGTACTGCCGCTTTTGCGCTGCTGACGGAGTTTCCAGCTTCGTAGTTTCTTCACTGGGATTAGGGTAAAAAAATTCTTCTTCAAACCATTCGCTTTTTACTTCAAAAACACCAAAGATGCTGCCGAGATAGAAATTGCCGATGTCCGACATGTTTGTTTACAAACAATAGGGTCAACGAGTTCGTTGTATTCATACGCGGTGAATCGGTCACTTTAATTAGCGGTCCTTAAACTGTCATTTACGTACGGTTTTGATGAGCTCTCAGCCAATCAGAATCGAGTATCACACATTGTCGGGCTAGAATTTGAAATAACGCGATATTCAGCTAAGTCATGGTCTTGCTTCGCTACAATAGCAAGCTAATCAGAATGTATGGTTTTATAATCCAATCATCTGCTTGGTTCATATAACCTGGGAACGATTGCAATCAGGACAAGATATACGCAAATGTTGAAGTTAGTTCAGGCAGACACTTTGGCTGAGAGGTAGTTGAGGACAGATCCTAGGTAAGTCCTGATATTATTTCTTCTTATTATTATTGTGGTGGTGGTGTCCGACTTTAATCCTTATTTTACATTGTACCATACGTTCTCGTGTTTGTTCAGGTGACTGTGTGACTAGTGTATCGCAACATCCCATATATTTCATAGTCTCAATATAATACCATTAACCTCAAGAAAAGAACTTATACAAACCTCAACTGAATTTGCGATCTTGATAAACTGACCCTGAAATATATGGTAAATACATAAATTTATTCAAGGACGCAAACATGTCTCATTGTGTCCGTTTGTGGTCGTATGATGTTAACAAGTGCGGTCAGTTTCATGATTCTTGCATACAATCGTCACGAAATCACTCAAGTATCAATAACCGAACAAAATGTTGACATCTAATGTACACTCTGTCAGCTGCAATAGTGAGTGAGTGAGTTAATAGTTATCGTCACTTCAGCAATATTTCAGCCATATCGTGACGAGAACAATTTATTATTATATTATAGATCAATAAAATGAAAAATTAAAAACCTGGTGACGAAGAACAATAAAACTACTAGTGTATCACAGATATCCATTTAAAACTAATAATTAAATCTTAAATATTTGAACTATAAAAGACAATACAATATAAAAACAGGCTATAGATTGCCAACAACTGAAGGTAGTCTAGTGACCATGGGGACTTACAGTACATTTGCTTCCCGCTTGGGCCCTAGTTGGATTTACATAATCCCTTCAGCTGTTAGCATATCAAGCCATACATTGAAAACACACATTCTACGATTAAAAAAGTGGAAATTTTATATTTAGTTTGAATGTTTTCGGACTTATGTACCCTCTTAGGAGGACAATACTTTTACAGTACTTTAACCCCCCCTTGAAGATACAGCCACTAACAATCTGAGTTACTTATTTAAACATCTCTGACCTTCCTCCTCTTCGGCTGTATCAGACGTTGAATTTGACCTAGGGGTATTGTGCCCCATTCATGATGGTGGGTTTGTTCCAATATTACGAAATGTGGTACAACAACCCTTGGCAGTGGTGTACCGTTGTCCATTTAGAAATTGTGTCTGGTCGTCAAATAGTCACGTTTACAGTCATGTGAGTGAGTGAGTCTAGTGTTACGTCGCACTCAGTAATATTCCAGCCATATGGCTGCGGTCTGTAAATTATCGAGTCTGGACCAGACGATCCAGTGGTAAACAACATGAGCATCGCTGTACTGACATGTATGGGATAATGGGATACAATGACATTTGTCAATCAAGTCAGCGAGCCTGACCACCCGGTCCTGTCAGTCGCCTCTTACGACAAACATGGGTTACTGAACATAAATTCTAACCCGGATTTTCACGGGTTACAGTCATGCGAGAGGCACCCCCTACCGGTACTTGTTCCCAAATTTAAAGGGACCTCGAGCTTGACACCAAGCTTGATGTTGTGTGCTCTGGAGATAAGAACGGGCGCCTTGTGTCTCTATGGGAGCCTGGTGGTTAAAGCGTTGGCTCGTCATGCCGAAGACCCGGGTTCGATTCCCCACATGGGTACAATGTGTGAAGCCTTTTTCCTGGTGTCCTCGCCGTCATATTGCTGGAATATTGTTAAAAGCGGCATAAAATCTAACTCACTCAATCACTCACCCAGCCTGTCCATGGGCGGATCCAGGAATTTTGAAAGGGTCTCAAGTCATTTTCAAAGGGGAGGCCCCCGGATCCGCCAGTGCTGTCTATATACCCGCCTAATTTAGGTGCTAATTTAGGACCATTCTGTTCCACAAACGACGATGTGAAAGCCACTCTGAAAGTCACTTGACATGAAGTCTTTTGAAGTCTTTTGATTCACAAAATGGCTGTATCCTCCCAGTCGTGGTGGACCGAACCGCTAAGGTTACTTAACTACATTAGATGTTTTGGGTCCAATCAGCTGATAGCTTATGGATAACAACTGACATCTTTTGCATCAGCCTTCAATAAAATGCCAGCATTCCGCCAACCGTGGTAAAATCATAGGTGTTGTAATGCCTTTTCCCAAAGGCATATATTTTAACATAACAATATCAATAAAAATAGTTCGATAAAACAATTTCTTCATCTTGGCAAATATCCATGACCCATGTTACGGATTTGACAGTATTTGTTTAGGTGTTTAGGAATCACTATCAAATCCCTGGATCCGGTTGTGTCCGACATTTGTGGGGTAGGGCCATATGTGCAAAATAATATTACTGTTTGTACGAACTGAGAACGTAGTGGATGAAAATTCAATATAGACCTACCAGAATTGAGAAAACATATCGGCGCCGTTCTCATTACATGCATGAATAAAAAGCATCGTGCAACCACCTTAGTGAATAATTGCAGCAACCCTGGAATTTAATCACTCACAGGCGTGTAAACATCTGTTTTACAATTTATTATTTTAAACGGTTCGTGTGATTCATTTTGTTTGAAGGACATCATGCTCATATTTTACGGTATAGAAATGTGTTGAGGGCCAGTTATCGGGAACATGTAGCATATTTCATAGTCTCATCAATAAAGGAGTGAGTGAGTGAGTGAGTTAAAATTTATAGTCACATCGGCAATATTTCAGCCATATTGTGACTTAAAAAGTTATAAATTAACAATAAACACAATTACATTATAAAACACCTGTCGACGAAAGACAGTAAAACAATTAGATTATCACAGTAATAAATTTAAGACTAGAAATTAAATCTAAAATATTTTACCTATAAATTGACAATACAATATAAAAACCGGCTATAGATTGCAAACAACTGAAGGTAGATCACTATACTAGGGACCATGGGGACTTACAGTACATTTGCTTCCTGCATGGGCCCTAGCTGGATTTACATAATCTCTTCAGCTGTCAGCAATTTAGATATATCTAGCCATACATTAAAATTACACATATTCTACGATTAAAAAAAAGGAAGAAAGTTTAAATTTACCTTGAAGGTTTTGGGACTTACGTACCCTCTCAGGAGGACAATAATTTGACAGTACTTTACGACCCCCACCCACCCCACCCCCTCGAGGATACAGCCATTAACAATCTTAGTTACTAATTCAACTTTCCAATCATAAAATATTTTTCTATTTACAAATCATTTAACAAATCTAATTCTTTAAAAAATACAATAATTAAATGGGAACTGATACAATTAAAAAAGATCCTTCTTAGTGATGTGATGGAATTTTCAACACAATAAAGGAACGAGATGTAAAATGACAGGATTTAGGATTTATGATATCAACACCTTCTATTAAACATCATTAGAGGAAACTGAACATGGGTTAGTTTTACAAAACCACTTGATATTTGATACTCTTGAAGTGAGTTAGTGAGTATGACGTGAAGAGGATCTTTTTCATTATGGTTTCAAGCAATGATCTAATTGGGCTTGGGCTATGTAATATGTGAAGAAAATGTAATGAATTGTGAGTGAGTGAGTGAGTGAGATGAAATGTGGGTACTGCGAAGTGATTTCTCCGGTCCCTTAATCACATGTATGAAAATATATGTTTATATGGACGATCGGCATGAAGATTGATGCTACTTTATACCATTGAGACGGTAGTAGCATGGTAGAAATAGGGAGTGGTGAGAAAACAGACTGAACTCACGGAAGTAGGTCAATGACACGGTTTAGTTTATAGTTTATCAGGTGAGAAACATCCAATAACGAACTATATATCATGAAACCAAACCAGGAACCGGGGTTTGGATTCCAGATGGGGAAGAGTAGATTACCAGAAGGGAAAAGGTTACTGACTACTGTGGCGATGTATAGCCTGTTTTTACATTGTCTTGTCATGTATAGTTAAAATATTTTAAATTTAATTACTAGTTTTAACATTTATGCCTGTGTTAAACTAGTTGTTTTACTGTCCTTTGTCAGGCTTTTAAAATTTACCTATAATTGTTATTAATATATAACTTGATATAGTCACTCACTAATTGAAATACTGCCGATGTGACTTAAAATTTTAACTCACCCAATCACTACTTAACGTTGTAAAATGATAATGATGATGGTGGGGTCATAGGAACCGGTTTTTTTAATGAAGAGGAGCCCAAGGTCAGGTGAAATAAGAGGGTATGCCGTCGTTCCAGGTGAAGGTAGTAGTGAGTGAGTGAGTGAGTGAGTTTAGTTTTACACCGCACTCAGCAATATCCCAGCTATATGGCGGCGGTGAAGGTAGTAGGGCAATCCAGGTGTTGGCTACGACTAAGCCAGGCGACGCTGGAGGTTAATCGATCGATTCGTACCTTCTGATTAACGAAGTTAAATACATTGAACCCGTAGTGGCTGGATGCAGGGTAAAATCTCTCCTGAGCTGTACAGTCACAATACAGAGTTGTGCCGCGGTGGCACGAATAAACATGTCTGTGAGTCGTTAAGATCGTTTTTATGAAAATCACGCCGCGCCGCCGTTCTCCTCTTGTATCAGTGGTGGCAACGACTGGAAGAGTATATATACTTCACCTGGATGGAAACTTTGCAGCGCCGACATAAGCAGCCTTGTCAATAAGGGGGTTACAAAAACTCTGACAATGTGTGGAACAATTGACAGTTGCGTAAACTACAAAGCTGGTGTACAAACATGACGGGACTATAGACGTATATGACTCCGTGAAATACGTGAGGAACCCGGAAGTGCCACCCAGAAGTCTTATTGTGACAATCGGACCCTTTGTGTTGAGTGCCCAAACTTCTAAAGGATCGGTGGCCCGACAGAACTAACATTGTGACTTTCGGACTTTTTTGTGTACAGTGAGAAAAATCTGCTGCATCGGCCAGATTCAGGTATGCCATATATTGTTGCGTTTTATTAAACACGGGTTGTGAAAGAACGACATCCTTGAAATAACCATTCCACCGACATCCAGCGATGACAAATCCTGCCTCTGTGTGCCCTGTCAATGAACAATGCTTAACACATGGCTGCAGCCTGGACACATTGGAAGGCAAAGTTCCAACACCACTTCCAATTTGTCTACTCCGTCTAGCCATGAGGACCCTATCGCTATAATTAGGACTACTCTGAGTATGTCGGCTACGAGTCCACCACTACGACCACAACTAGCAGTACCATTAATATTGGCCGTCCTCCACTACCATTCGATTGGCCAACATTGTCTTCTCCCGCAACACCCCAGCCACTTACAGTCCTCCCCTATGCGCCGTTATGCAAACAAACGCACGTGCGTGTATTTGAATCTCTCACCGTCAATCGTATTATTCTTATAAAAAACTTCTCATTAGGCAGTACAATTCTGTTATCTACCTTCTTTGTACTTTCAATATGACGATGTATATTTTTCATGATTTTTTTAACAATGACATAATGACACAAACGATTAAATAACTATTATTTTTATCACTGCACCGCAATCATTACGCGCGTTCTGATTGGTTTGTCGTATTTTCGCACATAAACAGCGGGGGACCAGTCTTCTTGGAGCTTACGGAAAAGGGCGAATGTTGACGAATGCAATACATATTCCAGGACCCGTGAAGGTCCGGGTTAGAATGAACCTTTAGCAGTAACCCATGCTTGTCGTAAGAGGCGACTAACGGGATCGGGTGGTCAGGCTCGCTGACTTGGTTAACACATGTCATCGGTTCCCAATTGCGCAGATCGATGTTCATGATGTTGATCACTGGATTGTCTGGTACAGACTCGATTATTTACAGACCTCTGCCATATAGCTGGAATATTGCTGAGTGCGGCGTAAAACTAAACTCACTCACTCACCCACATATTCCAGCACATCTATGAATGGGAACCAGGTAATAACAAAATCAATATATTCAGGCCATGACACATTGTCATTGGAAAGACACGTTGGTGGCTGTGCGTTGTTTAAAGAAATTTGAACGTTGTGGAAGGGTCCATGGTTATTCGGATGAGGACAAACAAGAACTAATTCCCCTCTAAATAGGCATTGCAGTGCTTCGAGGGAACATTTGCCTCTGTGACTGCTCTTGGCAAAAGAAAACGGACCTACAACGCTGTGGAAACAACATCTGTCAGAACCGTTTGGTGACTTCTTACATGCAGTCAGCCATCAAGCAGCCGTACCTGACAGGAATAATGATGATTTCGTGCATGTCAGAATGTAAAAAGATTTGTACTTAAAACACCACACACAACACTTAGTTACACAGAGCGTAGAACCTGCCGATACTACTGGGTCCCCTCGGGCCGAATCACTTATAATGCATACGGTTCTGTTACTGTGTGGACAAGCTAAAAACTAATACACACAATTCTTCACTCCAAAACAGTAAATGCTGTTCATTTCAATCAGTACGTCCATGCATAAACGCCACAAGACACAAAAACCTGTCCATATCTTCTATGGTTGTACCGTGCCCAGAATAACTATTATGACGCAGGAAAAACCTCAGATGTCCGTCTCACCCAACAGGGAAATCATGCGTATAGAATGATAATCTAAACTACCATTTATAAAATACCACTTATCTATTTACAAAACATATTATTCAATATGTATCAAGTTATTCTATTTCCTTGAAAAAAAGATTAAATGAAAATTAACATCATAAAAATGATCCTTAATTGTTTTGACATTGATATATTTATCCCTGTGATGGGCCAAACCCCAGACTGGGCGACGTGTGTGATACACTTACTCAGCTGTTGTCGTCTAAGAGCCCCTGAACCGCACTATTTCACCTTTCTCCCAAACCTTTTCTGCAATCCAAAGTCATTACATAAAGAAAATGTCCGAGTTCACAGGGGCTCCTTTTCAGTGTAAATGGAGATATTTGTAAATTATATACATCACGCTGGGTGTCAGTTTTTAATGTCTCGGTACAAACATTTCTATTATAGTAGTCTGGTACGCGTCCACTCTCGTCAGAATGTCACCAACTTTCCCACTAAGAAGCTCAAAGCGCCATCTTTGTGACTGAGACTGAAGCCTTGTTGTTGTGACAAATAGAGTTGGTTGAACAAGCAAAACCAACAGTGAATAAAAGCTGTAAAAAAAATTGCTTGTGATTGCTAAAGGAACTACAGTGAAAGGTCCAAGGTCCCTTGGGTACTGACAGAGTACCTCTTGCTCATCCCTAATTATCAGTACCGAGGAACGAGGGTATACAGTCGTTCCAGGTGAAGGTAAGTCAATACAGGTGTTGGTTACGATTAAGCCACGACATAGTCGACGCTAATTACCTGACATGAATCAAACATTGTGTACCTTCAAAGTACCGTCTAATTACTGGAACATAACTACCTTGGACACCTTGTAGTTTGTTAGTTAGATCATGTCCTACTATACATATCTTTTACAGAATGCATTCCAACGGTAATTATGAGGTAGAAGTTGCTGTGACGGATTTGACGGACTCTGAGGACTCCGACCATGGTCAAATGGAAAGGCGAGAGGAGAGAGAACACTGGGCTTCCCAGATAGAATACTTGCTGTCCATGATTGGTTTCTGTGTAGCCCTTGGCAACGTCTGGCGATTCCCGTACATATGCCAGAGAAACGGTGGAGGTATCAATTGTTAAGATCTTCCAAGATTTACTTTATGTCTATAATTCATGTTTTGTTTCAACGTTTAAATTAATCCTTCACATATGTTCACTCAATATCATAAGATCTGCTGATGTTGGTGCATGTTATCTTATCCCAATTGCATAGATCGATGCCGACGATGTCAATCACTGGATTGCCTAGTCCACATTTGATGGTTTACAGATCAACGCCTAATAGCCAGAGTACCACAGAGTGCGGTGTTAAACAAGAAACAAACAAACATTTAGCTGACCAATATTTATTAATGATTCCATGTTTTCGATTCATATTATCCATGTATATCCTTATTCGGCACGTGTTATGTATGCTTTTCCAATACAAATGCATTATAGTCATTTAACATTCGTTACTGACTGAATTACCTTAATTCGTATGAACCAGTTTAGGATTACTCTTCCAAAAGGGCATGAAATATGTACTTGAACTAAAACAACGAAATGTCTGTTTGTTTTAGGGGCGTTCTTGATTCCTTTCGTCGTGTGTCTTGTGCTGTGTGGCCTTCCTCTGGTCTTTCTCGAGGTTGCTCTGGGGCAGTTTTCAGGAATGAGTCCTTCACACGTCTGGAGCCTGTGTCCTTTGATGAAAGGTTGGCGACAACTGTGACAGTAACATATATTTCTGATATGCTACTTAACAGTTTGCTTGTTAGAGCAAATATAAAAGTGACATAAGAGTTACTAGTATGAGTCCTTTACACGTCTGGAGCCTGTGTCCTTTGATGAAAGGTGGGCGACAACTGTGACAGTAACATATATGCTACGTAACAGTTCGCTTGTTAGTGCGAATATGGAAAGTGACATAAGAGTTACTAGTATGCGATTACAAACCTTTGAAACATTGTTGAATATACTTGAGTGAGGAAGTAGGAAATTAGTTGCTCTTTGATATCGCAGAAGAATTCACCACAGTAGGAATGGACTTCACAAATTGTAACCATGTGGCAAATCGAACCCAAGCATTCCTTCGCCTAAACCACTAGGCTACACATCAGTGTTTTTGTTTTTTACTATGATATGTTTTTCCTGGCACAAATTGCATCCAAATTGCTGTAAATGGACTCTATATCTCTGGTAGGCTGCATAACGGTTTGCTTGTAAGAGCAAATATGGAAAGTGACAATAGTTAAGTGATTACGAACCTTTTAATATTGTTGAGTATAGTGTGTGAGTACGTGAATGAGTTTCCGAAAGAGCGTGCGTACGTGCGTGAAGGAGAGGGTGAATGAGTGAGTAGGAGTTTAGTTGCTTTTTGAAACATTATATCTTTGTCGTGAATCGAACCAAGGCGTTCGGGCAGGTGAACCCCTAACTCACTAAGCTACACAGCAGCCTTTTTTGTTTACACTATGATCTCTCTTCTAGCACAAACAATGGGAACAGAAACAATAATATTATAAAATTGGCTTCCATTATAGCCATGAAACATTATATATGTAACATGTAACCAAATAACATAAAAAAGAAAAATTAATGACAAAGTTGATGGAATCAAGTAGCTCAGAATAACACCAAGCTGTTCTTCAACCAGTTCTTCAACGTATCACGTTATTTGTATTTTTGTGCAGGTATCGGTATTGGCATGCTGATCATATGTGTTGGGTCTGCCGTCTACCTGAACGTAATCTGTGGCTGGGCGATGTACTACGCCATATCCTCTTTCAGTTCCGTCCTACCCTGGACGAACTGCAACAACACGTGGAACACTGACACTTGTGTAGCTGGCGTCGAGGCATTGCACCATAGACTAACTGGAGGTATCTCAACCGTTCCCATATCATGTAATATGACCAGATGACAATAAACCGGCATAGGTTCAGTTCGCGGAAAATTGATATGAGAGTCATCACACTGTAGGCAGTTTCTATCAATTTATGTTGCAGTGTAATAAACAGAATAATAAACTCGCTTCCGTGAAATACCATTTTTATTAAATTCGTGAAAGATTTAGTATCAAATCATTTCCTCTTGTAATAAAATTGGTATTACTACATTGGTAAAAGCCAAACATACTATACGAGAGCAATTATCATGAACCTGATGCTAAATCGGGCCGTTGGGGTAGCCTAGTGGTTGAAGCGTTGGTTCGCTACAATGTGTGAAGCCCATTTCTGGTGTGCCCCGTCGTGATATTGCTGGAATATTGCTAAAGGCGGCGTAAAACCATACTCACTCGCTCACTGATGTTAAACCCATACATATTTATATATTCAGCTTCAAGGCGCTTGGGATATCGAAGGGTATCGACGAAATTGGATCGATCAAGTGGGAGATGGCGTTGTGTCTTCTGGCTTCCTGGTTCCTTATCTTCATATGCGTGGTGAAAGGTGTACGATCTGTTGGAAAGGTATAAATATCATGTCAGATATATAGACATTGGTGTAATGAAGAGCAAACGATTAACAAAACAGTTGTTACTAAGTACACAGGTGTTTACTGTAGCATGCTATTAGTGTGGTAATGGGTGTTATGAAAAGGTCACATCTAATGGTGGATCTTTTAGAACCTCTCCTGTTGATAGTCTCTATGTTGAGGCTGATGAGCCTTCTCTTTCCCAACGCCGTATTAAATTATCTTTACAATATATTACCAAACTATATTCTAACGAGTCTAACCCTGCATTTAACTGTGTCTTCACACCTCTTTATGAGGATTTGTATAACAAAAAGCCTTCTCTTGTTCCGCCTCTTGGGCACAGAATTAAACCATTCCTTTCTGCTGCTGGCATTGATCTGGAGAATATATCTCCTTCTCGTCTTCTTTCTTCTCCTCCTTGGCAATTGGTGAGGCCAGACGTTGACTTAACATTAACCTCATTTAAAAAATCCGAAACTAATGATTTACAGTATAAACAAGAATTTAGTCAATTAAGAAATAAATATAATACCTATAAATCCTTATATACAGATGGATCCAAGGATGGTGGCGCGGTTGCTTGTGGCACTGTCATTGGGTCCAAAACAATATCTTCCAGACTACCCAATGACAGTTCAATTTTCACAGCAGAAGCAAACGCAATACTAACAGCTCTTAAATATATTAATAAACACCGTAAATATAAACAATATATCATCTTTTCCGATTCTCTTCGTGTCTTCAGGCTATTAAAATCTTTCTTGCAAACATCCACTTTTATTAGAAATTATTGAATTGTACAATGAACTTGCTACTGGCCAATGCGACATCGTCTTTTGTTGGTTACCCAGCCACGTTGGCATTTCTGGGAACACAATGAGTTGATCTTGCTGCTAAAGCAGCACTCAACAAATCTGTGACACCACTTCTTATCCCATACTCTGATTACAAAGCTGCTATAAGATCTTATATCCGTGATCTGATGCAAAAGAAAGTAAGGACACCCAAGTAGGTATCAATAAATTACATGCAATAAAACCCTACATTGGTTTACACTTACTTGGGTTGTCAGTCCAGATTTGAAGAGGTCATCTTACGACGATGTCGTATTGGCCCACACGATATACGCATGAGTACCTATTAAAAGGTGAGGATCCTCCGTTTTGTATCCCTTGTGATGAAAGAATCACGGTCAAGCATGTCTTGCTTGACTGTGTTGAGTACTCCATCACAAGGGATATCTATTTCAAATCACGAACTATGAAGGATCTTTTACTAATGTAAGTCCTCATTTAATTATTGCTTTTTAAAAGAATTAACTTTGTTAACAGACTTGTAAATAGCTAAATATTTTATGATTGGAAGTTTGACTTAGTACCATAGATTGTTAGTGGCTGTATCCTCGAGGGGGGTTAAAGTACTGTAAAATTATTGTCCTCCTGAGAGGGTACGTAAGTCCCAAAGCATTCAAAGTAAATTTCAACTTTCCGTTTTTTAATCGTAGAATATGTGTAATTTTAATGTATGGCTAGATATATCTTAATTGCTAACGGCTGAGGGGATGATATAAATCCAGCTAGGGCCCATGCAGGAAGCAAATGTACTGTAAGTCCCCATGGTCCCTAGTATGGTGATCTACCTTCAGTTGTTAGCGATCTATAGCCCATTTTTATATTGTGTTGTCCCCTATAGTTAAAATGTTTTAGATTCAATTACTAGTTTTACATATATATCTGTGATAATCTAGATATTTTACTGTCCTTCGTTGGCAGAATTTTATAATTTCACTTAAATTGTTGATATATTTATAACTTGCTTTAGTCACGATATGGCTGAAATATTGCCGATGTGACTTAAAATCATAACTCACTCACTCACTCACATCTAATGGATGTATACCCTTCGCTTAAATGAACATTAAATTATACATAGTGTAACTACTGAGAATACAGAGCATGAAATGATATTGGTAATTAAGACGAATAGTACAGAGAATGTTAATTTTCATATCCGTTTTACAATAGTATATCAATTCAGTTCGTTGCGAGATGGGGCGGTGGGATAGCCCAGTGGTTAAAGCGTTCGCTCGTCACGCCGAAGACCCGGGTTCGATACCCAACATGGGTACAGTGTGTGAAGCCTATTTCTGGTGTCCCCCGCCGTGATATTGCTGGAATATTGCTAAAGGCGGCGTGAAACTAAACTCACTCACTCGATATTTCAGGCCGTCTATGTAACAGCAACTCTACCGTATGTCATCCTTACTGTTCTGCTCATTCGTGGACTGACTCTACCGGGAGGAACCGATGGAGCTGTATTTTATATCACCCCAAATTTCAGTAAACTTCTGGAAATACAGGTATTATCTCACAGACTAAAGACAGGCAGAGTTACGGTCGTGCATAGGCGGATCCAGAAATTTTCAAAGGGTGTGTGTGTGTGTGTGTGTGTGTGTGTGTGGTGTCATGCGGGTTTAAACTCCCTGAACCCCACCTTGGCTCCGCTATTGCAAAACATTAACTTCAATGTGATCTTTAGTCATTTTCAGGTAATTTATCGAGTTCATTTTAATACACGACTGTGGCGGATCCAGAGAGGGGGTTCAGGGGGTTCGAACCCTCCCCTATCTGGATCCGCCACAGTCGTATTAAAGTGGACTCATAAGAGTACCTGATTGTCCAATAATTGTATATTTAACTTGATGCCACATACCTGTCACAAGTATATTATTATTATTATTAAACTGTCAAGATACATGGCGGGTTTATAGTATTCCCAGAGATTATTGAGAAAGTTGTTTCGGCAAATATCTAATGCATGTATATAAACTATAGAACTTTTTACTTAAATGAATATTTTGAGATATGATTCTCTCACAGTCTAAGTGTCTTTTCAGTACTTTGTGAGACCTCCCTGCCCAGCAATACACAGCTGAAGTACACTACCAATCAAAGTTTGTAGGAAATCGTGTGACAGTTTATCCCAATATTCGACCACTTTTTTCTTCATATCCTCAATATTTCTAAGTCCTTTTTGGTTTATTCTGTCCTTCATTAGTCCCCACACATTCTCAATAGGGTTAAGATCTGGGCTGTAGCTGGGCCAGTCTGAAACTTGAACATTTTCGTCCGACATCCACTGTTTTGTATTGCCCGCAGAGTGTTTTGGGTCGTTATCATGCTGGAAAATCAAATTATCCTTATATAGTCTTCTGGCCATTGGAAGGAGGTAATTATTTAAGATGTCAACATATCATTCCTTCGTCAAATTTTCAGTGAAAATACACAACGGCGTGACTCCACATGCTGATATCCCACCCCACATGTGAAATTTCTTGCTATGTTTTGGGCGTGCACTGTAAAAAAATTACCGTGATTTTGTTACGGTATTATGCCTGGCAGCTGGTTGCCAGCAGATTACCGTAGTAAAAATGGTTGTACCGTAAGTACAGCACCGCACTGTAGATACAGGCTTTCCACGTAGGTACGGTAATTTGTTGGCAACCAGCTGCCAGGCATTAAACCGTAGTTACAGTACATACAGTAATCTGCCTGAAGCAAAAAGATGCCATGAATTTCACTGTTGTATCATAACACACAACATATTACACTGAAGTCCTGTAACTTACCTTTTAAAACCAAAATTAAACACACACTTTCAACATTAACAAAAGACAAAGGGAGAATTTTTCTTAAAATAAGCACTTTAATTATTTTCACATGGTTTTCTTAACACTGGCTTGCATGTACATACACATTACATGCATACCACAAAATAAGAGGCAAATCCAACAGTCAAGATAGTGTGCAATTCAACCTTATTAACTGCTATTCCCTTATAAGTGAATGAAAACGGAGTCCCATTTTCTTCAGATCAAAACATATCATTATTGACAACAATTATAAATAAATGAACACTTTAATTATTATCAGCAGATACAACACCACTTTTGCTGGCTAGTAATTTAAGCATGTTCAGGTAAACTACACTGAAAACACCATACAGTACTCACATGGTTTTCTTAACACTGGCTTGCATGTACATACACAGCCCAAGCCAACAAAATAGTCTATCATGAGTGACATATCATAAGAGACAACTCCCTCAAATAAGTCATGTCCAACACATGGTGGTAAACCTGGATTCTGCACATGAAAATTTGTCAGAGAATTAAATACTGAAACCTGTTTTATACCATGGCATGACATTCCAGGATTATCAATAGTGTGTGAAACACATTCATCATAAGACTGTTTTGTTCTTCCTTCATGCCCAGCCTGTTCAAATTTATGGCTCTTCAAATCAACTTGTGTCATGTGACAGTACCTGCAAAAAGTATTGAGCTGAAAGCTCTCTTGAAAGCCCCTATCATATGAGAGAACCCAGATTGTCACCAAGAATACAAATAAGTGATCCCTTAAGAACGCTTTTTCCAGAGTCAGAATTCACAGTAATTCCTGTGTTTTCAAGTATTTTCAGGTCTGCTAACAACTTTTCAAATACCTTTCTTTGTCCAAACTGTTTTATTTCTATTTCTCTACATAACATGACCAACTGCATATGATCAATACTGGATCTTTTATAGGACTCAAAGTTACCAAGTGTAAAATATACACCAATCAGCTTGTGTTTTTTCTTTGCTGCCCTAAGAGGATTGACCACTTCAAACGCATCCTGATAAAGAATCAACTGGAAACGTTTACCTTCAGTGGCAAAAACATCATTAGATTTAAATGCATTTCCATCACAAATATCTGATAGTGTGCCACATGCATTTCCAGTAGAGGTGCCAAATTTAAAATGCGATTTGAAGTTTTTGAAAAGCATGGCTAGAGCTTCACAGATAGGCACATAATGGTAGGTTTTTGCCTTATTGTTGCTATCATAACCAAGAAATATTTCTTTTGGCTCAATATACACAAAGTGATTCTTGTCAAAAGTTTTCTTCTATTTTGGGCACTTTGCAGTGGTCCACTGTTGCATGTTGTAAACAAGTCAGACTTTGTGATTTCTGACTTAACTTCACTGATAATGTCTTCTGGTACCCTCATTGATTGCATTCTTTCATGTAACTTTTGTAACTGAATAGAAAGACTTATCTCATGCATCTTTTGAAATTCAGTGATCAACACTTGAATAACTGATTCTGGCAATAAATATTTTCCTTGCAACTTGAGGTAAAACGCAGCAAGACTTTTTAGAAATCATAGCTTGTTTTCTCATTTACTTGAAATTCATCAACAGTTTCTGTATCAAAAGATTCATTCAGTTGGTCTTGATTATTTTCACCTATTTGCAAAAGCAGTATCTCCATCCCCATCTGGGTTAACATCAACAGCATGGACTGGTTCTCCAAAACCATTATCGTGTGTGCTTTCATTTTCAGAATTAAGTGACAGCTTAATTTCTTTTTGATAATTGTTTCCAATCATCATGTAAATGTTTTCTGGAGAGGTGTGAAGAAAAAGTTGATTTCTTACTAAATGGTGGCTTCCCTGACAGGATTCAAATGGACACTGAACTTTTTTGCATTATTTGTGAAATGCCTTTTCAAATGAGCAACTAAACTTAGGGAAATTGACAAATATATTATGACAATCCAAAATTGTACATTTTAAATTCAAATCTTTTGACTCAGCTAAACGACTTGCAAAGTGCCCCTATTAGTTGCAACCATGGATCATCGGCCTTTGGCAATGTGATCTTATTACATTGGACTTAAAGGCTGAATATTTGACAAACAACTTTTCGCAAGTTTGAAAACAACAGCGATATAACACATTTGGGATATTGCGATGAAATTTGTAATGAGAAACGTATCTCAAAGGACGATCGCAACTGAAGTTGCAATGATCACAGCAATATGTAGCCATTGGCCGTACACGTGCAAGTGCGATAGCCAGAAATATAGCAAATGTAAACAGGTAATTGTACATCAGCATGAATCTAGACCTTTTGTAGTAACAAAAAACCTTAACTTCTTACACAGTGCCTTATTCGGCTCAAAACATTTCTTACATCGGAGAGGAGAGTTTCCGAAAATGTCGCCGATACTACTATAATGCCCGGATCATATCCCACAATACACTAAATTAACTGGGCAGTACCGTATATGTGGTTTATTGACGGTAACGCACCGTACGTGGGAGCCACGGTAACAAACGTATAGAAATAACAGTGGATGGACTGTAATTTCAAAGGTAATATTTTACAGTGTGGGTAGATAGGTTACACGGTATCTTTTGTCCAAATTTTCACACAGTTCGGAAAAAGCCAGACAGAACTTTCATCCGATTTAAACATCTCTCCTTTTGAGTTCGTTCATCAATGGTGAGGGAATTCCGCGTTTTGGTCACCTAGTTAAGTCTTTGTAATTCTTGTCTAAGAGTTTCATTACATACCCGAAGACTTCCTCTATTAATCATCTCATTTCTGATATTCTCAACGCTTTTCAATTTTCCCCTACACACAATCTGACCAAGTCGCCGGCGATCCGTAGTACTGAACTTCCTTGGCCTCCCTGCCGCTGTCTTCTGCTCAATCCCAATTCCTGACTGAATATTCATCCAAGTTCTGTATACTGTAGACAGAGGAATGTCATGTCTACCATCTAACTCTTTAGTATTTTTCACGCCCATTTCAAAATCATTTAGAACCAGCTTTCTTTTCTTTTCTGCTGTCAAATCTGCCATATCAACAAAAGAAGCCGTCTGCTACATCAGGGGAGATAAATCTTGATGTATTTAGGTTCGTTCTTAAGTCTACAAGAGTTGCCTCCCACATTGAGTGCCTTACTACATAATGTAACACCTATTTTAAAATGTTGTTATCAGTATAAGGAAACAAATATTTTCTCAATAATATTTCTGGGGAAAACTTTAATTACTATGTTATGCTGATGACTGATAGCAGCAGTATTTCAATGATCGACTTACCTTTCCATTGATACCTTCCTTTGATAATATTGTTTTAAAGAAAAAGTCAATTTTGAATGTCTAATACTGCACAGCCCAATACAGTATCAGGAAAACGAGAAAGGCTTCTGGGCACAGTCAAGTCGTCAGGACTCAAGCCGTACTTACGTTTAACAACCTAAAGAATATTTTTATACGACGTTCTCTCAAGAATTTTACTTCTCCAGATGATCTTCCACCATCATTCAATTTGCATAAGAAGATAATCCTGAGGTAATATTCTCTTCTTCATCAGGTGTGGTTAGAGGCGTGTCTCCAGGTGTTCTACTCCCTGGGTCCGGCCTGGGGTTGTATCATTACCATGTCGAGCTACACCAAGTTCAACACAAACTGTCTCAGGTAATACCAGGACAGTCAACATCCAGAATGTCATGTTTCATTTTGAAAGCCTTGTCACCGGCATTTTCAAGGTTACGTTTTAATAGGATCTCACTGACATATCAAGTTCAATATAAAGGGATCTCACTGATACTTTGGAAAGGAATCTCAACGGCATTTCAAGGCCCATTTTGATAGATGTTCAAGTGGGATTTCAAAGTTCAGTTTGAGAGGATTTCTTTGGTATTTGTAGGGTCAATTTGGAAGAAATCTCAGTGGCAGTGGAATCTCTATTTGCAGTTAGATTCTACTGAAAGAAAAAGCAGATTGTCGAAGGCAATAACAGAGTCTCAGATAGACTATTTGTCCGCTTATTGACAAGCTTTTGCAAATCAGTGGTCGGAATCAAAGCATTTGGCAAAGCATGTCGCTGAAAATTCACAAACATTGAAAATATCCTTTATTCGCATAATGATAGGCGTTGAACGTGTGTAAGTCATCGTGAAATAGGTATCACTAAAGAACTTTAAGCAAGCATCTTAATATTTAATCAAGTGTTTTCCCAAAATCTTGAAACATAGTCTCTTTCAAATCTCCCCGCTGATTATGATTTTGACACTGACTGACCAACCAGAAGCGAGTATTCTACAATACTTGTGATAGAATATATAGTGAGTGAGTGAGTTTAATTTTAACCCGCTTTTAGCAATATTCCAGCAACATCACGGCGGGGGACACCAGAAATGGGCTACCCCACCACCCCTAGAATATATATAACCTTCTGGGGAGTTTTAATTATGGGGGCGCGGTGGGGGTAGTCTAGTGGTTAAAGCGTTGTCTCGTCGCGCCGAAGACCCGGGTTCGAATCCCCACATGGGTACAATGAGTGAAGCCCATTTCTGGCAGGTCCCCCGCCGTGATATTGCTGGAATATTACTAAAAGCGGCGTAAACCAAACTCAGTCAGTCAGTTTTATTATGGGACTTCCAACGTATCTTTCAGTTGAACCCAACCGTAAGCTTGATATTTAAAGAGAATGTTCTGCCTGGCTTCAGACTTGAGTTCTTAACTATTTAACAACAAGAGGGTCAATTCCGTGATATGAATGGTTGACTTCAGAGAGCAGCAATGTACAGATGCAGTTACATACTTCAACCTCCGATTGAATTTGGTGGATGATTGATTGTGTTCATGTACATAGTTTCTGTTTTTAATCTTATTCAGAAATGCGATTCGTGTGTACCTTCTGTGTGGAAGGAACAAGCATGTATGCTGGTCTTGTTGTCTTCACGATACTTGATACATGTCCCACGAGGCCAGTGTGCCGATAACAGAAGTTGTGTCATCAGGTAAGTACATATCATTTTGGCACATCATGAATGACAAAGGAAAGAATGTGTGTGTGTGTGCGTGCGTGCATGCGTGCGTGCGTGCTTGCGTGTGTATGTGTGAGTATGAATGCGTTAGCATGTCTGTATTTGTGACTTTGGTTGTACGTGTGAAATGACAGTCTGCATCTGTCTGTTAGCGATATGTGCATTCAGCGAGGAAACCTAGGGCACGTTCTATAAACGTATTCATATTAGTTGTGTCTGGTCTAATGTCCCCACACACCAATGTTCAAGGTATTTGACGACAGCCATAAAATCATCGCGTCAAGATCAAACAATCAGTCTTTTTATCTCACAGGCAGCAATTCAAACCGATCCCAACGATCGGGGTTGCCATGCTTTCAACCAAGTCACTGAACCAGGTGACCCAATCCAATAAGACGCATCTCACACCCATGATAGGTTGTTAACGAGCAATTCTAACCCGTATTCATCACCGGTTCCCAGTTTAATGGACTCTTATGACTAGGGGTGTTCCGATTAATTGAAATAATCGAAGATTGGTCGCAGTGACCAAACGCCCGAGCAATCGATCACATTTTCTCGTAATCGAACATAAACGATTTTTTAACTACTTTTGTAGTCTTTGAAATACTTGACAATGGAACATATCGTTGAAGCTGTCAGTGCCTGAAAACGTGTTTAATTCTTAGAAAACTCACTTCACTAACTGAAAGTCATGACTGAATATTTCTTGAAGACTCCAGGAAGTTTATGTTCATGATATATAAGTCATCACTTTAAAGTAGCAAGTTGCATCATCTTATACATATCAGCAATAACAACCTGGATAGGAAAATCTAAAAAATGACGCTAACCAATTTTTTCGATGATTGTTCGTTGGTAATGAAGCAATCATCAATTGTGAGATTTCAACCAATTCCCAACACTACTTATGACTAACAATGGGCTGAATTACATCATCTTTCACTTGATCACACGCGTGCATATTTCTGTATGATATACTGTGAACACAGATAAGCATGGTCTATTGTGGAATAAATTCCAACAACCATGATGACCTGAAAATAGCATGTTACATGAACATCTGTTCTTTTTCCTTTTATTATTGTTTAACAACATGAACGAAAAATGAAGCCAGGTGCTCAATGTATGTAGCTCAATGTATATGTATACACTCACAACATAATGTATTGAAGCCTACCACTATTGTCACAAATTGTGTCGTCAAAATCATGACGTTACAACCATGCTGGCTGTCGCCTATTACTACGTTTTACTTCTTCTATTTTCACTAACTGTTACGTTATAATCTTCATGATGACACAGACACTGCCATGGTGTGTCGCCTATGACTACGTTTTCCTTTCCTTCTATTATCACTAACTGTTACGTCATAAGCTTTATGATGATACAGATACTGCCGTGGTGTGTCGCCAATGACTACGTTTTACTTCTTTTATTGTCACTAACTGTTACGTCATACGTTTTATGATGACATAGATACTGCCGTTGTGTGGCACCAATGACTACACATAGTTTTTATTACAACTGAAGAAATGCTGAGCGGTGAAAGATCCTGCGTACATAAACGACAATGTGAGGAATCTACTTTTTATACAATTTATGATTATGTACCAGAATTAATCACTCCTTGTGATAGGGGCGGTGGGGTAGCCTAGTGGTCAATGCGTTGACTCGTGATGCCGAAGACCCGAGTTCGATTCCCCACATGGGTACAATGTGTGAAGCCTATTTCTGGTGTGCCCCGCCATGATATTTGTGGAATATTGCTAAAAGCGGCTAAAAACCATACTCACTGATTCGCTCACTCCCTGTGTATTCCTGAGGGCTGTTTTGTTCTAAATTTGTTATTTTTTTGCAGGACCTGGATTGGGCTTTGTTATTTACCCAGAAGCCCTGGCTCATCTTCCGGTTCCACAGTTGTGGAGTTTTATCTTCTTTGTCATGATCATCCTTCTGGCAATGGATTCTCTGGTTAGAATACACCAATGCTACAAATTTGTTTTTGCTGGTAATGGCTTCATCCGGTGTAAAATATACCTCAAACATAATTTTCATAATTATGATATTAATCACTGATCTAATTTTACCCAGTGATTGAATTAGTTCGATTCGACTTGCATATGCATCTGCATCTGTCTTAAATCACCTGAAGAAGGGGCAAGAAGTAGCCCAGAAACGTTGTGATATACAATAAACAAGAAGTTGCCATCCATATACTCGTCTTATATATTCACCAACTTCTAAATGCCTCTCAAGAATCTTACTGTAAGGGACGTTTTCGCGAAACGGGCTTGATAAACGAGCTAAACTGGACCTAATCTCGTGTTTTCACGATTTGGCATTCTCACACGTTTGACAAAGTTACAGTTTTCGCGACCTCGATGTAAATTGGCTCAAATTTAGTGTTTCCGCATTCTGTTTTGGCATAGTTAGAATGCAAGATCTCTTACATTATATCTCACACTTGTGATGCAGATGATACATTTTGCGCATATGACCATATGTTGCAGAGCATGATAGTTGACCATGACAAATACACAGAACGTGTGAGGTTCATTATTAAATGTAGTTTGCAGATTAGGTATTTTGACCTTCTTTGAGTGGCATTTTATTTGGGAAGTACAATATTGAAAACCTTATGGATAACAACTTCTTTTATTTCGTGAGTCCGACGTTTCAGTGTGGAGTTTTGCACCGTTGTCAAACAGGTAGACTAATGCTTAGTCCCTGAATATATATAATTTTGATAGTAACAAACAAGCCCATTTAAATTGAAAAGGAACCCTAGGGAGACAAGAGATTCAGAACCTGAGGAAATCTAGACTTGCTTTATTGAGGGCTTTAGCACTGCAGAGAGGCTTGGCAGTAGGGAAAATAATGTGGTTCAGGGACTGTGGAGACAGACTATCAAGCAGGTATCACAATCTGTATCGAAACGTCGTACGTTTCTTATTCATAAAGTTTGTCAGATGTGTATTTTGAAGCTTATTTTAATATACTTTGAAATAATAGACTAGTGATTGTGTGGAACTGAATAACAATGTATACAGGAGGACCTTAACCTAAAATCTTGAAATCTTTATTGTGTAGAGGTAAATAAACTGACGTACAAAAGAAAGTACACATTCGGTGCTTTTGGATTACTTTCCAAAAAGCGACGTAAATGTTTTGAAAAGAGTTTTTACAATGATATATAAGTCACAGACTTTCCTAATATGTTGCCAAAACACCACAGATATCGTGCCCAATTGCGAAGTTGCCAGTCAAAATTACAACACTTTTCAAATAATTCCCAAACACCCGGTGTATACTTTCTTTTGTACGTCAGTTTATGATGCGTAACATGTGATAGTCTTATAACAAACAAACACATGTATCAAGTCCAAGTCAGTGGTCATCGTGCCAGTGGCGTGTCATGCAAATTTGACATATGCACACCTATAATCATGTTTGTTGGTAGTTCTCGCAGGTTGAAACCTTCATGACGGCAATCTTGGATGAATACCACAACCTAGTGAAATGGAGAATACCAATCGCTGCTGTCTACTGCCTGGTGTCATTTCTCCTTGGACTTGTAATGACCACTGAGGTGTGTGTTAGGGCATGCGTGCGTGCGTGCGTGCGTACGTATGTGTGTGCGTCCATGTGCGTGCGCTTGTATTTGTGTGGTCATATAATATCTATAAGTCTTCTATCCAAAGCAAAAATGGATGGCCCTTACAACTTTCTGTAGCCGTATCGTATTCAAAATGTTTTCTTACAGATTTCAATAACACACATTGATTTCTCGGTCGTTTATTAATATATTTAATTATAAAGATGATTATGACTGCATGTCTTCTTTCCGCTCGTTTTAATATTTCCAGGCGTATTGCTTAACTACGACAATCCTATTTACATGATATTGTGGGGCGGTGGGGTAGCCTAGTGGTTAAAGCGTTCGCTCGTCACGCCGAAAACTCGGGTTCGATTCCCAACATGGGCACACTGCGTGAAGCCCATTTCTGGTGTCACCCGCCGTGATATTGCTGAAAAGCGGCGTAAAACTAAACTCACTCATGACATTGAATACGACAAACACTGTGTTATTGTTTATATGTCTTGACGTAAAGATAGCTGTGCAATTTCAACTGTAGCCTAATTCACGGTATTCTGTTTACCATTGCAATGTGCACTGAAGTGATTTACAGAAAGGAAATATAAATATGACGTCAAGTTCTTGCTTGTTAATATTTTGATCTTTAATTTCAGGGTGGAATATGTGTTCCAGCTTGTAGACTGGTACATTGTGGCGCTTTTCATAACATTTGCTGCGTTGCTGGAATGTGTCATGGTGTCGTGGTTGTATGGTAAGGACTGTTCGCTAGGCACATCCTATGGTTTTAAAACACCAGTCCATTTATCAACTGAATATTTCTGGCCAATGATCCATCTGATATAAGTATGTCAGTATTTAAGTTTCAATTTTCTAAAAGACAGTAGGTATTTGCCCAATGTAAACAAATGGAGAAAAAACACACAAACGCTCCACAGTTTTAAGTAAATATATGTGCCACTGACGTTTTTGTGGTTGGAATTGTTACGATGTTTGCAAATGTAACATTTCTTATTGAAGAGTGTTTTGTTTATTTGGATGATGTTAACGCCGCACTCTTTCCACCTATGTGACGGCTGTCTGTAATCAGCCGAGTCTGTAACAGACAACCCAGTGATTGACATCATGAGCATCTATCTACACAATTGGGATACAATGACATGTGTCAACGAAGTCACAGAGCATGAGACCCGTGAAGGTCCGGGTTAGAATTGATCTTCAGTAACCCATGCTTGTCGTAAGAGGCGACGAACGGGATCGGGTGGTCAGGCTCGCTGACTTGGTTGACACATGTTATCGTATCCCAGTTGCGTAGGTAGATTCTCATGCTGTTGATCACTGGATTGTCTGGTCCAGACTCGATTATTTACAGACCGCCGCCATATAGCTAAAATATTGCTGAGTGCGGCGTAAAACTAAACTCACTCACTCACTCATAGAGCATGACTTGCCCATCCCCGTTAGTTGCCTCTTACTGCAAACATGAGTTTGCTGAAGACCAATTCTAACCCAGATATTCATAGGCGACAAGCATGGGTTGCCGGAGATCAGTTGTAACAAGGACCTGTCGTGAAGACAGATTCTTGCAATAATAATGCCTCAACGCTGATCTGGACCAGTACCTAGAGAATACACACATTTCGTTTAATTTCGTCAGTTGGGAATAAGTTCATTAGAGGATATCCTTTAATGTCACTAATTCTGACTTACGGACCCCGATTTGTCAAAGAAACAGAGAACCCTTACACAATGTCCCTGCAAATAGGATTCAATAACTGTCGGGTGTACTTTGGGAAGGTTTATTTGGTCGTTATTTTCATTACAGAGGTAGCAAGTTTTAGCACTGCAACATGCGGGAATAAAATATATAATTGGATCACTGAATATCAGTGATGTCACGAGTTGTTAGCGAGAAGGGAAAGCATTCTTCCGCAGCGCCAGCCATTTTACAATTTTTCATAACAAATGTTTGTTACCTTACGTGCATTGCGGTTCTCTCGCTATAAGACAGCGCAGTACCGCCAGTCGCCGAGCTAAATAGAAGTCAGGGAATTACGAGCTCAGATGTTGATATCTCAACTACCTGGCATTTTAGAAGTTGATGGAAAATAGAAAAAGTATAATACCTTATGGATAACAACTTCTTTATTCATTATGATGATCACTCTTGCTTGACAACGGTATAGGAAGCTATACCGAAACGTCGCGTCATAATAAATCAAGAAGTTGTTGTCAATAAAGTATTATACTTTTTCTATCTCAACTACCATTTGTCGAAAACTCTTTCTAATATTGTGTCTATCTTTGTAGGTATTGACCGTTTCAGTGACGACATACAACTGATGATTGGCAGACCAGCACCCCTATTCTTCAAGATCACATGGTGTTACATTACACCAGCAATGCTCCTGGTAGGTATCAACGTATTTCATGGAATCGCCTCTTTATGACCTCAGGGAATATATACAAGCAACAATTTCATTTCCATCCCATAAGAAATAGATTCTATAAATAGTAACCATTGTTAGATTCAAACGTTTTTAGGGATCGCTATAACACAGTGATGATACCAAGTGTTCGCGAATAGGTAAGCGGTTCCTGTCCAAACGATAGCACGCATCATAAACACACACAAAGGCAAGTCAGTTGTTCAATTGAAACAAATATATGCCTGCCTGGAAGCTTTGGAAAGATCTACCAAGGTTTCTTTACAAAATACGCTTGAAAGGGTCTGATGCTAAACAATACACACAGTGACATATATACGTCTGTATGTGTGTTTATTATGTGTGTTGTGTGTATTTGTTGCGTGTGTGTGTGTATGTTCTTTCATATTTGATTTTTCATTTTTCAGATGACTGTTGTTTTCACTTTCGCCCAGTATAAATCACCAACATATGGAGAATATGTGTATCCTTATTACTCGACTGTAATAGGATGGATAATCGCTTCGATTCCCTTGATGCCTGTGATAATAATGATGTTTCTCGCTCTTTACCGTAGGAAAGGAAAGGAGGTGTTTTTCAGGTAATTCGGTTTAAAGGTATCAACATTCTCAATGAAACAGTTTCCATTATTTCTTTGTTGTTTAACGCCGCACTCAGCAATATTTCAGCTATTTGGCAGCGGTCTGTAAATTATCGAGCCTGGACTAGACAATCCAGTGACCAACAACATGGGCATCAATCTACGCATAAATTGGGATACAATGACATGTGTCAACAAAATCAGAGATCCCGTTAGTCGAGTTATAACATGCATGGGTTGCTGAAGATCAATTCGTATCCGCATGTCGCCGTGAAAGTGCATGAGTCTTGAAAGTGACGTTATAAACCATATCACCTCACCTCTTTAGATCTATTTTATCATTTGAATGGTGATACATATAGTAATCTACGGTGATTAAAAGCTCATCACTGCGTTGAAAACGTATCACTGAAACGTTGCTGTTCCTTTTGAAAAAATGAAATGTGATAATTGTTTGTGTGAAGTGGAACTGAATAGACTAATGTGTCTTTACGCAATTCGTAAAAAAAACAAGATAAATATATAGGTTTAATAATTAGCAAATAATCCCGTCGTTAACAACAAGGAGAGTTCTATGGATATGCAAGTTCTTTAATATAATATGAGCGTCGTTTCGGTGTAGCTACTAACACCGTTATCAAGCAAGTGATGAACAATACTGAGGCAAGGTATATATATACATAGTAAAGTTAGAACAGTAAGTGATTGATGTTTGCACAATTAATAGGGTTGATGTACATGATTGGAGTACACTCAAAGAAGTAATCCCGTCATTGTTTCATCTGGAAGTAATACCTTTCTTCAGTATATGCCTGTTGACTCTTGGTTAAATGAGTATGACATTCTAGACTCATAATATATGGCAACAGGTCCTTGAGTATTTTTACAGCTCATGACAGTGTCTTGGATGTGTATGCAATACTGTAAACGCGGTCGTCAGTAGCTGTGCGAAAAGATTTGTGTAAGGCTTCTAGTTTTTAATGCTCCTGATGGAAGGGCTTTTTTAGCAATGTTTCTGTGCGGAGTGCTTATGGTATTGGATATATTTCAGAGGATCAAGATGTCCCTGAAACCTGATGACACATGGGGTCCATCTGAACCATCTCACCGTGCAGAGTACATCAAGAAACACAGAAGATCTTCCACTCTTAAAAGTGCCTTCAAATCGTCGATTTCCTGGAAAGGGTAGATAACCGCAGTTGGTGAACCTTTGGGCAAGACGTAGGCACCACAATGGGTACCATTTAACGTTTTGCTACCTATATGTGACTCGGAATATCCGACTGGCAGGTCTATCATCAGTCTATACATAATATCTGAGATATATTCATATAAAGGAATATACATCATTATCTTGCCTCACACATTAATGTCGTTTCTGATTGGCTGAGCGCTCTTCTATTATTTTCAATGTACCCCGCTTACAAAGCAAGTAACATTTTCTATGTACCCTGCTGGGAATGCCGAACTCATTTGGTACTTCGTAATAGTAATTCTTTATCTCTAATAACATTGAATCACGTATGATGTACAAGCATATTTATTGGTATCTTGCCAAGCTCTGTCCTCTCGAGCTCAATGCAGTGTAACCAGAATGCTGCGATTACTACCTCAAGGTGGCCAAATTCAGCCATCCCATTTCTTTGCAGCATTTCCTTACAGACATATATAGAAAATTGATTTTACGGGTGTGGAAAGTGGGGAAAACGATACAAAGTATCTGATGCAGCTGAGATTATTCTTCAAAACACCATATGTACATTTAACAATCACTTATCATTAAGTGCAACCAAAGCATTAGAAAAAAGCCATATTTGCAGACAGCATAACATTACCTTTGGTCGTAGTTTCAAATGTTTGACACCGAAAGCCTGTCCGTTAACTCAAAGGAAATAACCCTTGTGGTCACAATGAAGTATAGGTTGCCATGTGTTTTCCAATATGATTAAGTCAGTGAATACATAGCTAGACTTGCTAAAGACTATAGGAGCTTCGTGTAAGGCATCATAGATACTTCACAAACATGGTACAGGACCCTTAGCATCATTAGCTTATTGCCTCACCACTTGCGAATTAAGCGTTGGCAGATGTAAATGTTACTGAAGATGTTGGCCCCGCCAGCCATGGTGGTGTTTGGGATGTTAATTCTGGCCGAACCCTGCAGTTTTTCCTGCAGATTATGACGAACGCTTGGAACCTGGGGATATCAAGACATGCTTCATTTTAGGGCGTAAGCATTACAAGTAAAGGGATGGGCGGAAGGGGAAATAATATCGTTCTGTGACTGGGACAAGACATGGAAAACAAAACATTTGGACAACAAACCATTGTTTGGGTCTTTTAATTGTAAATATGATTCAAATAAGCAACAGATTTCAGATATCCTTCAAATGCACATTTGGTTGAAAGTGGAAAATATACATTTATTCCTAGACAGAACGAATGTTTACATATAATTCCAAAGAAAGTATAACAGCTTTGAGTTATCCAATTTGTCTTTTTCTTCTACCCATCCCTACATACGCTCAATCCCATGTATGTCTCAGTAGGGCTGTAACGATGCATCGAACTATCAATGGGTTGCAATTGTTGAGTCTCCGAGAGCAATTAATTGATGGTAGAAGCGAAAGACTATCGATGCTTCGATAGTATGTGTGACTATCGATAGTTTAGTAATTGACTTCCGTTGATAAATGCGCAGCCCAAAATACAAGATGTTTGGGTGCAGACTTGCAGCTTCATTGAGTTTATGTTTTAACTGTTTACTTGAAGTTTCTTGTCAATTCAATTCAATTTCTTTATTCTCATAAACCACCTTGGTGGTACAAGAGCATATATTGTAAACATATATACAAATACAAATTCAAATTCAAGATGGCAGTTAACAACATTTTTTCTGACAAGAGATGATAGATGTAGGATATATTTTGATAGATTTACTATGTCTCGAGATGTTTTTACAGATAATATTTTCGTGAACTTTGTTTCATTGGGAAAAGAGGTCAAGTGGGAGAGTAAATATTCTTTCCTCAAAGTATCTAATGCTTTGCAATGAAAAATATAGTGGTATTCATCTGCGATGCTTTTAGAAGTACATAGTTGACACGTTCTCTCGTCCCTTGAATATTTTTCCAGCGAAGCCTGTCTCAATAGGTAAAACTATGGTTACATGTTCTAAATCTCAATAATGGCAAAGAAATGCGTTTGCGTTTGGGAAGGAGGAGATATACATCAAAATTGGGAAATGGCTTTTGGAGTGCTGATAGTGTATACCCTTAGGACTAGAAATAATGTCATTGTGCCAGTTTTGGATAAATTGATCTTTAAAGAATATGTTCAACTTTGTGACCAGCCACTGGGTGAAGTACAAATTGAGGGATTATCAAAAACATACGAGAGTCAGTATTAATCTAATATATTTTACCCAACGTGCGAGCCAGGGATTATGTTATGTTTTTATCTAATTGATCTTTGAAGTGATAAATACCTGTAAATTAGAAGTTCGTAAGCTTAAAAAAACACCTTCTTGGTAAAGTTAACTTGTGCTTAAAAAGTTTAATAAACGCTTATAAATCCCATGATTCTAATCAGGGAATCTTCCTAGTTCTGTATACAGCATGAAACGAGGGGTTGAATTTCTTAATCCTGTAATGAGTCTTAAGAATTTTGAAATGAATTTTCTCCAAAGTTTCAAGGTTTCGAAGACAGACCAGACTTCTGCACCATAGGTCATGATAAGGTACTACCATTAAGTCAAATGCTAACAATAAACAGTCTAAAGGCAAGTCTAATTTTCTAGCTTTTTCACTAAACTATACATTGCTTTTTGAGAGGCACTATTGCTTACAGTTTTAATACTTGATACGAGTTTTCTATTTCTATGGAGCGTTATACCGGTACGTATAACTATCAACTAATTTCAAGTAATTTCCATCCAAATGAAATCTATGTTTTTTAACGATGGGTCCTTACCCCGAATATTACTATTTTAGTTTTGCTTATATTCCGCTTTTAAGCTTCCATGAATCACAATAGTCCTTAAATGAGTCCAAAAGCATCTTGTAAGTCCTTTGACGATTCATCAAATAATATTGTATCATCTGCATATAATAAAATTAACAACTTTACAAATAGCACCGTCCTTCACGTATTCAATATAGTTTAGATTTACACCATTACAGTCTGAAGTAAAGTAAATGAGTTCAATATCATTTATGAAAATGGAGAATAGTAAAGGTGACAGACATTTTCCCCTTGTCTGACGACGCCGTTGTTACGAGAAGTAGTTTGATACGTCATTATTACATTGTACAAGTGATTTGATGTTGTTTATACATTGATTTGACAAGATTCGAATTTGCCCCTATACCAATCGTTTGCATTTTTTCCACAATCCCACTTTCACTAAATAGTATCTCAAAGAAAGCTTTTTGTAAAATCTATAAAGGCACAATAGAGTTTTCGTTTCCTATCTTTCAAAATTTGCATCAGACGTTAGTAATTATAAATACATTGTCAACAGTGGAGAATGATTTTCTAAAAACCCGGCAGGCAGGTGTTAAAACATTAATGTAGTATCCGAAATCCGAAAGGCGGTTGAACTTATAATACCGAGGTAGAACAATTTTTCCAAAACCTTCAAGTCGAGTTATTAAATTATATGAGTTGGGATCAAATTTATCATACTTTTTCTTATAGATCCGGTTTAATTATTCCCGTTAACCATGAGTTACAGGTAAAACACCCGCTTTCCAAATGTGAGAGATTAAATAGTTCAACTAATGAATGGAGCCAACAAGTCAACACTATCTATAAAATATTCATTTTCTATAAGGTCTATCCCTGATGCCTTACCCCTCTTGAGTTGGTGTTTAATTACCGAAATAAGCTAAGCCTATTTTCCCTGTGGCCCTATCTAAAACAATCACATGTAACCTGTATAGCATTGTCGGTATTATCGTTATCTCCTTGTTCACGTTATTGCTGGTTCATTTAATGATTTGAAGTTAACTCGTAAAATGCGTCAATGTCTAAAGGAATTGTCATCCTCTTTATTTTGATTACCATTTAAAATTTTCAAACTCTCTTTTGGGTCATGTTTTCTGTTTATCTCTCAACATTTTATCTTATTCATCTTTGTAAAGTTTGATATGTTTAGTATCCTTCATTTTTATAATTCTTAGACTCCAGTCTATAAACGCGTTGTTATAAACGAATTCATTTTTAATCGCCACCGTTTGGCTTTATTAAATCTTTCTTTGACGCAACCACGGTTTAGACTTGACCTAACCACTTCTTTCTCTCTGGCTTCGAGGATTGCTCGTGTATCAGTGCACCCTCCATCTGTGATGTCCTCACTCTCACCAGGACTGGTCACCTTGAAGCCTGGCTAAATGTGCGCCTTTCTAATCAGGTTGTTGTTGCCGGTGCTCTAAGTTATTGTGAATTCTTTTTGGATTTATCACGGTTATCGTCTTGGCCTTCCCCGTTGAGGGTTATGTGACTTACTGACTTTATGTTAACACCATTGTTGGAGCCTGCAAAATATTGCTAAGTAAATGTTATCGGACAGTGTACATCCGAATACAAGGGTGAAGTCAGGTACATTCAGATCAATAATGATTAAAGGTAAGCATGATGCAGGCATATTACATAGTCAACACTAACATCTTTACATGTTCTTCTACCAATCGGATTGATTATTAAAGACTGAAACTACTTCAGCATTTTTCACATAAACTATACATTTATTTGAAATGACTTCAAATGAAGAATTGAAAAAAACCTACTAGTATTGCAATAGTTGGTCGCAGTTGTTCAGTTATGGAAAACTGAAACTACTTCAGCTTGTTTTCAAACTATAAAACATTTGGAAATGACTTTAGATATAAGAAATTCAAGGTGAAAAAACCTACTAATTATTGCAATAGTTGGTCACTTATTAGACTATCGCTATCTCAATGGGCATGTTGCAATAGACTATCGATATCGCAACAATTTCCCCCTCAATAGTCATCCCTAGTTTCAGGTCCGCATCAAGTGTGGCTGAGCCCGTAA